>NW_024038311.1:0-96395 GCF_016077235.1 Cyprinodon tularosa
ACGATCTCTTGGGGAAAGTGGATCCTAACCTCAGTTGATCCTTCCAGGGAGAGAAGGTCCGAGAAATCCAGTTTGCAGGATGACTTCCTGCCGAGAGGCAAAGACAAAAACAAAGTTAAACTCAGGTTGACTCAGCAAAACTCAGCTTGGCTAGAGTACCCTAAACTGGCAAACACTCTGGCGTCGAGGTAGTGGCAGTCAGCAGCTTAAGAACATTCTGTTAATGAGGAAACCATCAGCAGGTGTGAGGAGGCGAACCAGAAACAGGCGCCTCCTGGTGGAGGAAGGGAGACAAACACAGAAACACAAACACACAGACAGGAGTCCTGACAATATTGATTTATCTATCTGAGGAAAACCAGCTGATTGCATCGACTCATTGACTCTTCAGCAATCCCTCACACTAAGCATGCTTGTAGCGACAGTGGAGAGGAAAAACTCCCTTTGAACAGGAAGAAACCTCCAGCAGAACCAGGCTCAGTGTGAGCGGCCATCTGCTGAGGCCCACTGGGGTTCAAGGAGACAGAAGCAGACATAGAAAAAGAAGCATAGATCTATTCTTAAATCTATGATGTTGCTCCTTTACCTTAAACAGGTTAATAAGGCTAATAGATGAATTAAAACAGTTTTGCAAAGAATAATGAGCTGAAATGTAAAAAGCTGATTGCCATTAAAGGGGAAGGCTCGATAGCGCCGGCTAATGCTGAGGTTTTACCAACACTTATTCCTGGAAGGAACCTTTGGATGCAAGGAAAAATAAACAGGACTGATATTGGATAAGACTTTGGAGGAAATGAAAACCACACAACGTTCCTCAGACCTTCTCTGCAGCAGCTTCTCCATTGCCAGACGTTCCATTCAGATCAGCAGGAATTTGAATCCCAGGACTTCTGGAAGCTTCTTTTAGTCTGTGATGGATTGAAGATCGACTTTCTAAGGGAGATGTTTGGATTTCTGAAGAACATAGACTTTTTTTTATGGACGTCTTAAAGTTTTGACTAATGCAAAAAACATGTTTAATTAGAATGATTTAATGTCAGCCTGTTGGACTGAGTCTTTTTTCACTAAGGAATAAAGTACAAATATTAATTTTTGTTTTTGGGGCAAAGTTACTATCTGAATGTCAAAACTTTGACCTTAGTGTTTTCTTCAAGAAGCACAAGCTCTGCTCTCTGACCATTAGGCCAATTCCAGTCCCCCAAACTGGGAAGTTAATTATTGGTTATAGAGACTTTAAGCTTGAATAAAAGTTAAACAGAAAGCTATAGGTATTATGATTGGCAGCAGCAGCAAATGTTGTCGTTAAAATTCATCATTAAAAGAATTGAGCTTCAAACTCAAAAGTTAACCGTAAAAAAAAAATGTCAGAATTTTAAAAGAAAAATATGAAGGTTTAGCAAAATATTCACCTGTTAAAATAACCCAAATCCCAAAGAAATGATTTTATAAATGATTAAAACTATCTGGTTGTTCTGAACAGATTTAAATTGTTTTCCCTAAATTCAATCATTAGTTTTTCAGGTTTACACAACAGAAACATTTTATTTTTTGTTCTGTGGCAGCATGTAACTGAGGGAAAACAACCGGCTGTTTTAAAATGAGTTTTATCTGAGAAGATTTCATTTAATGTTATATGTTAAAATAACTGAATCTCTCTAGAAATGTTTCAGTGGAATAAGGAAGGAGACGGCAGGAGCTCTGTGTATAATCACCATCAAAGGTCACTGTGACACATCCTCCATTCCTTTCGCTCTGCATTACATGTTGGACCTTCTTTTTCCCCATAATCAAAGTCGGTGAGATGAGAGGGAAACTGAGATGAGTGCCAGTATGTGTGACTGCGTCTCACTCCTTTAGTGTGTCAGAGTGAGAGCAGAGCAGGAAGATGAGAGGGACGTGTTGGCTGTCATATCGGAGGAGAGCATTGGGTTCATCCTGAGGTTGCTCTTTTCTCAGGGGTCTGATCAACCTGCTGAATGTGAGTTCAACAATAGTGGAACGAGGAGAAGATGGAGAGATTAACACTGTCCACACGCTGACATCCTCCTGACAACGCCCTCAGGCTGGGACTGTCTCCACTCATTTCTGTCCATTCAAAATGGAGGACAGAATCTGTGCGGCCTCCAGCTTAAATAATGATCCTCTTTATCAAACGGCATAAAAAGGCAGCAGAATAATTTGCCTTCCAAGCATTTTCACAGCCTTTGAATGTTGTGGTCATTTTAAAACAACAAATTTCAATGTAACCTTGCAGCAAGAAGGTTCTGCTTGGGTTCTAACCCGGTACCCTGGCTTCCTCACACAGTCCACAAACACTGTTAGGGTAACTGACTTCTCTAAATTGAATGATGATTGATTGATCGATGATTAGCGGCCTGTCGCTCTGACTCCCATCATGATGAAGTGCTTCCAAAGGCTGGTTAAAGAACACATCGTCTCCAGTCTGCCGCCAACATTCCACCCGTTCCAGTTCGCCTACCGACGGAACAGCTCCACTGAGGACGCCATCTCTGCTGCTCTCCACCTGAGCCTGGCACACCTGGAGGAGAAGAACACCCACGATGGATGCTGTTCCTGGACTTCAGTTCAGCTTTCAGCACCATCATCCCACAGCATCTGATGGGCAAACTGGAACAGCTGGGCTTCAATACGCCCCTCTGCTATTGGCTGCTAGACTTCCTCACCAACAGACCTCAGTCAGAACACCTCTGATGTCATCAGTCTAAGCCCCTCCCCTCAGGGCTGCGTCCTGATCATTGCTGATTTTTATATTGGAAATGTTTATCCACTCCAACTGCAATATCATTGAACTGTTGTAAGCTGTATGCAACGGACTGTCATTTTGTAGACACTGTGCAAACATAACAATAAAGTTTGTCTAAGTCCTTAGGTGTGAGTGTGTGTTGCTCTGCGACAGACTGGTGAACTGTCCAGGTGTACCCTGCACAGGTGTGCCCTGCCTTTCACTCATAGACTGCCAGAGAAAGGCACTGGCCTCACCGCGACCCCGACAAGAATAAGCGGGAAAAGACGGATGGATGAAAAATTATGTTATATAAAATATTCTCAACTTACAAAATCTTTACCGTTGTTTTTAATTAGTTAGTTTTTCACTTAAATACTCACTTATTATTGTTTCTGCTAAGTAGTTTAGCTTTATTTGTTTCATAGAATGGTTTAGTTAATTTTGTATTTATTGGTTCTTTTGTTATGTTTTGTCTCCCTCATGTGGTAGACTTGGGTTATTGTTAGTGTAGATCACTCCATCCTGTTAGAGCGCCTGGAAAACTGGGTCGGCCTCTCTGGTACAGCTCTCAACTGGTTTAAATCATACCTAAAGGACAGGGACTTTTTTGTATCAGTAGGCAACAAAAATCACATGTGGGGTTCCCCAAGGGTCCATTCTGGGTCCCCTCCTATTCAATATCTACATGCTCCCTCTGGCTCAGTTAATAAAAAACAACAACATCAGCTACCATAACTATGCAGACGACACACAGCTTTACATCACCATGTCACCAGGTGACTATGAACCAATTCAAGCACTGAGGAAATGCTTTGAAGAAATCAATGCCTGGATGTGCCATCATTTTCTTCAACTGAATAAAAACCAAACTGAAGTAATAATCTTCGGACCAATAGAGGAGAGATCTAAAGTTAGCACACAGCTTCAGTGGCTTCAGCTAGTAACCACTGATCAGGCCCGAATCTAGGTGTAGTGCTGGATTCAGACTTGAACCTCCAAAAGCATTTAAAGACAATTACAAGGTCGGCTTTCTATCACCTGAAGAACATTTCCAGGATTAAAGGACTAATGTCTCAGCATGATCTGGAAAAACTAATCCATGCGTTTATTTTTAGTCGAATTGATTACTGCAACGGTGTTTTCACAGGTCTGCCTAAAAAGTGGATCAGACAGCTGCAGCTGATCCAGAACGCTGCTGCCCGTGTCCTCACTAAGACTAAGAGAGTAGAGCACATCACCCGTTCTAAAGTCCTTCCACTGGCTCCCTGTATCTCAGAGAATAGACTTTAAAATCCTTCTGTTAGTCTATAAATCTCTGAATGGCTTAGCACCTAAATACATCACAGACTTGCTATCAGTGTATCAACCCTCCAGACCACTCAGGTCTTCTGGCTCCAGCCTGCTCTGCAGACCTAGAACCAGAACTAAACATGGAGAAGCAGCATTTAGTTCCTATGCTCCACTTATCTGGAACAATCTTTCAGAAAACTGTAAAAGTGCTGAAAGCCTGAGTTCCTTTAAATCAAGACTAAAAACACATTTGTTTAGGATTAGTTAAACAGTTCAACAAAAACATGTTTTCTTTAATCCAACTGTTTTTAATATTATTTTTTTTTGTTTCTGCATTTTTTATTTTATTTTATTTGTTTTTTTTCCTACTTGCTTTGATTCTGTTTTATCTTCCTGTATTTTAATCATGTAAAGCACTTTGCATTGTCTTTGTACTGAATTGTGCCATACAAATAAATTTGCCTTGCCTTGCCTTGCCTATTGCATCCCTATTTTTTTGCAGGTCAGTTTTTTGTTTGACTTGGATCCTCAGTTTAACTGAGTTAAGTTGGACCCAGATCCACGTTATTTATTATTTAAGTTATTTTGTAATGCTTTTGAGCCTTTCTTAACCATTTTTGACACAATTAAATAAAATAACTTTTTCAAATTTTGAACACCTTTTGTCCGTATCTAAATTTGGTCCCTCACAGTTGGTGTCAGGAGTGGGATCCAATCACTTAAGGTCGTTGGTGTATTTTTTTTCTTCCCCATACCTCTATAATTTTTTGAATTGACAACTTTTTTTTTTTTTCTCTGTCCACCTTCTCTGAGAAAATCAGTTACCAGACATGCCTGGAAGTAACCTGACTCCGCCAGCTGGATTTGCTCCGCATATCCATCTGGAAACCTTCCGTAGAAGTAATTTTGGGAAGGGGCGAAAATACTGGTTAGCTGATTGGCCTATGTTGGTGATAGACGGGCCATATAAACCAATCAGATCAACGAAGCATATGACGTACTAACAGAGCGACGACGAAGAGGAGCCAATTGATAGATCAAACTCTTGCCCAAACCAGTCGGGAGAAGAGCAGAAACATCTTTTCCTCTGAGAAAAGCCTCCAGAGCAGTGTTTTGCTCTTCTTTCAGTTAAGAAATACTCTGTAATTCCCATGAAACTTGCTTGATAGCCACGCTAACGCTAGTTTAATCGGCTGAAGCCGCCATGTTCTTTAGACTGAACTGTCGCGCTTCTCGTTGCGTCACACCTCAACCCGCCTCAAAGCCAACGCTGATTGGACGTTCGTTGGTGAACGGCTCCAAATTTTCTTCAACGGAGAGTCTCCAGACTGATCTGTGAGTGAAACCTTGAAAGCTCGCGAGATCAGGATGGTCTCACGAGGCTATCCTGGAAGGGGAAGAGGACGAACAAGAGGGCCAAGTTCTGAGCCAGATGAAAAAGAGACTGCTGAGGAAAATGGAGCTGTTGGGGGAGGATGTGACATAGAAGAAGAGGGGAGTGAACCAACACTATCCGACTTGGCTAATCTTCTGAGCCCATATAGGACAACAAAAAGCCAATGAGGACTACTGGATCAGAGAAGCTGCAAAACAAGACCAGAAATTTGAGGAACTGGAAAAACAGTTCAGCTTGCTTAAAAGGGAGACTCAACATCAGACTCTTCCCCCACTGTGGCCTACACAACCACCAGCAATCATGGCGTATCAGGTGAACTTCTCTATGCACATTCTCAGGTTTCTAAGATACCTAAATTACAAAAACTGTAAGCTTTCCTATAATGGCTGACCTGAATTCTGTGTTTTCATTTCATTTGACTGGAAATGGGCGAGAGGCGGGGTCCACCCTGGACATAGAGGCGGGGTCCACCTGGACATAGAGGCGGGGTCCACCTGGACATAGAGGCGGGGTCCACCTGGACATAGAGGCGGGGTCCACCTGGACATAGAGGCGGGGTCCACCCTGGACATAGAGGCGGGGTCCACCTGGACATAGAGGCAGGGTCCACCTGGACATAGAGGCGGGGTCCACCTGGACATAGAGGCGGGGTCCACCTGGACATAGAGGCGGGGTCCACCCTGGACATAGAGGCGGGGTCCACCTGGACATAGAGGCGGGGTCCACCTGGACATAGAGGCGGGGTCCACCTGGACATAGAGGCAGGGTCCACCTGGACATAGAGGCGGGGTCCACCCTGGACATAGAGGCGGGGTCCACCTGGACATAGAGGCGGGGTCCACCCTGGACATAGAGGCAGGGTCCACCTGGACATAGAGGCGGGGTCCACCTGGACATAGAGGCGGGGTCCACCTGGACATAGAGGCAGGGTCCACCTGGACATAGAGGCGGGGTCCACCCTGGACATAGAGGCGGGGTCCACCTGGACATAGAGGCGGGGTCCACCTGGACATAGAGGCAGGGTCCACCTGGACATAGAGGCGGGGTCCACCCTGGACATAGAGGCGGGGTCCACCTGGACATAGAGGCAGGGTCCACCTGGACATAGAGGCGGGGTCCACCCTGGACATAGAGGCGGGGTCCACCTGGACATAGAGGCAGGGTCCACCTGGACATAGAGGCAGGGTCCACCTGGACATAGAGGCGGGGTCCACCTGGACATAGAGGCAGGGTCCACCTGGACATAGAGGCGGGGTCCACCTGGACATAGAGGCGGGGTCCACCCTGGACATAGAGGCGGGGTCCACCCTGGACATAGAGGAGGGGTCCACCTGGACATAGAGGCGGGGTCCACCTGGACATAGAGGCGGGGTCCACCCTGGACATAGAGGCAGGGTCCACCTGGACATAGAGGCGGGGTCCACCTGGACATAGAGGCAGGGTCCACCTGGACATAGAGGCGGGGTCCACCTGGACATAGAGGCGGGGTCCACCCTGGACATAGAGGCAGGGTCCACCTGGACATAGAGGCGGGGTCCACCTGGACATAGAGGCAGGGTCCACCTGGACATAGAGGTGGGGTCCACCCTGGACATAGAGGCAGGGTCCACCTGGACATAGAGGCGGGGTCCACCCTGGACATAGAGGCAGGGTCCACCTGGACATAGAGGCAGGGTCCACCCTGGACATAGAGGCAGGGTCCACCTGGACATAGAGGCAGGGTCCACCTGGACATAGAGGCGGGGTCCACCCTGGACATAGAGGCAGGGTCCACCTGGACATAGAGGCAGGGTCCACCCTGGACATAGAGGCAGGGTCCACCTGAACATAGAGGCAGGGTCCACCTGGACATAGAGGCGGGGTCCACCCTGGACATAGAGGCGGGGTCCACCTGGACATAGAGGCAGGGTCCACCTGGACATAGAGGCAGGGTCCACCCTGGACATAGAGGCAGGGTCCACCTGGACATAGAGGCAGGGTCCACCTGGACATAGAGGCGGGGTCCACCCTGGACATAGAGGCGGGGTCCACCTGGACATAGAGGTAGGGTCCACCTGGACATAGAGGCGGGGTCCACCCTGGACATAGAGGCGGGGTCCACCTGGACATAGAGGCAGGGTCCACCTGGACATAGAGGCGGGGTCCACCCTGGACATAGAGGCGGGGTCCACCTGGACATAGAGGCAGGGTCCACCTGGACATAGAGGCGGGGTCCACCTGGACATAGAGGCGGGGTCCACCTGGACATAGAGGCGGGGTCCACCCTGGACATAGAGGCAGGGGTCCACCTGGACATAGAGGCGGGGTCCACCCTGGACATAGAGGCAGGGTCCACCTGGACATAGAGGCGGGGTCCACCCTGGACATAGAGGCGGGGTCCACCCTGGACATAGAGGCGGGGTCCACCTGGACATAGAGGCAGGGGTCCACCCTGGACATAGAGGCGGGGTCCACCCTGGACATAGAGGCGGGGTCCACCCTGGACATAGAGGCGGGGTCCACCCTGGACATAGAGGCGGGGTCCACCTGGACATAGAGGCAGGGTCCACCTGGACATAGAGGCGGGGTCCACCCTGGACATAGAGGCAGGGTCCACCTGGACATAGAGGCAGGGTCCACCTGGACATAGAGGCAGGGGTCCACCTGGACATAGAGGCGGGGTCCACCTGGACATAGAGGCGGGGTCCACCTGGACATAGAGGCGGGGTCCACCCTGGACATAGAGGCGGGGTCCACCTGGACATAGAGGCGGGGTCCACCCTGGACATAGAGGCGGGGTCCACCTGGACATAGAGGCAGGGGTCCACCTGGACATAGAGGCAGGGTCCACCCTGGACATAGAGGCAGGGTCCACCTGGACATAGAGGCGGGGTCCACCTGGACATAGAGGCGGGGTCCACCCTGGACATAGAGGCAGGGTCCACCTGGACATAGAGGCGGGGTCCACCCTGGACATAGAGGCGGGGTCCACCTGGACATAGAGGCGGGGTCCACCCTGGACATAGAGGCGGGGTCCACCTGGACATAGAGGCGGGGTCCACCTGGACATAGAGGCGGGGTCCACCCTGGACATAGAGGCGGGGTCCACCCTGGACATAGAGGAGGGGTCCACCTGGACATAGAGGCGGGGTCCACCCTGGACATAGAGGCGGGGTCCACCTGGACATAGAGGCGGGGTCCACCCTGGACATAGAGGCGGGGTCCACCCTGGACATAGAGGCGGGGTCCACCTGGACATAGAGGCGGGGTCCACCCTGGACATAGAGGCGGGGTCCACCCTGGACATAGAGGCGGGGTCCACCTGGACATAGAGGCGGGGTCCACCCTGGACATAGAGGCGGGGTCCACCTGGACATAGAGGCGGGGTCCACCTGGACATAGAGGCAGGGTCCACCTGGACATAGAGGCGGGGTCCACCTGGACATAGAGGCAGGGTCCACCTGGACATAGAGGCAGGGTCCACCTGGACATAGAGGCGGGGTCCACCCTGGACATAGAGGCGGGGTCCACCCTGGACATAGAGGCGGGGTCCACCCTGGACATAGAGGCGGGGTCCACCCTGGACATAGAGGAGGGGTCCACCTGGACATAGAGGCAGGGTCCACCTGGACATAGAGGCGGGGTCCACCCTGGACATAGAGGCGGGGTCCACCTGGACATAGAGGCAGGGTCCACCTGGACATAGAGGTGGGGTCCACCCTGGACATAGAGGCGGGGTCCACCTGGACATAGAGGCGGGGTCCACCCTGGACATAGAGGCAGGGTCCACCTGGACATAGAGGCGGGGTCCACCCTGGACATAGAGGAGGGGTCCACCTGGACATAGAGGCGGGGTCCACCTGGACATAGAGGCGGGGTCCACCTGGACATAGAGGCAGGGTCCACCTGGACATAGAGGCAGGGTCCACCTGGACATAGAGGCGGGGTCCACCCTGGACATAGAGGCGGGGTCCACCCTGGACATAGAGGCGGGGTCCACCTGGACATAGAGGTAGGGTCCACCTGGACATAGAGGCAGGGTCCACCTGGACATAGAGGCGGGGTCCACCTGGACATAGAGGCAGGGTCCACCTGGACATAGAGGCGGGGTCCACCCTGGACATAGAGGCGGGGTCCACCCTGGACATAGAGGCAGGGTCCACCTGGACATAGAGGCGGGGTCCACCTGGACATAGAGGAGGGTCCACCTGGACATAGAGGCGGGGTCCACCCTGGACATAGAGGCGGGGTCCACCTGGACATAGAGGCGGGGTCCACCCTGGACATAGAGGCGGGGTCCACCCTGGACATAGAGGCGGGGTCCACCCTGGACATAGAGGCAGGGTCCACCTGGACATAGAGGCGGGGTCCACCTGGACATAGAGGCGGGGTCCACCCTGGACATAGAGGCAGGGTCCACCTGGACATAGAGGCGGGGTCCACCTGGACATAGAGGCAGGGTCCACCTGGACATAGAGGCGGGGTCCACCTGGACATAGAGGCGGGGTCCACCCTGGACATAGAGGCGGGGTCCACCCTGGACATAGAGGCAGGGTCCACCTGGACATAGAGGCGGGGTCCACCCTGGACATAGAGGCGGGGTCCACCCTGGACATAGAGGCGGGGTCCACCCTGGACATAGAGGCGGGGTCCACCCTGGACATAGAGGCGGGGTCCACCCTGGACATAGAGGCGGGGTCCACCTGGACATAGAGGCGGGGTCCACCCTGGACATAGAGGCGGGGTCCACCCTGGACATAGAGGCGGGGTCCACCCTGGACATAGAGGCGGGGTCCACCTGGACATAGAGGCGGGGTCCACCCTGGACAGGTCGCCAGTCCATTGCAGGGAGACACAGAGACAAACAGGACATCCAACCATTCACGCACACATTGGATAATGCCCCCTCCCCATGCATGAAGCTGGTGCTGAACTGGACAGCTCCTTCAGTGACAGACTGCTGCACCTTAAATGCACCAGGGAGCGTGATCACAGATCCTTCCTCCCAGCTGCTGGAAGACTCTAGAACCACCACTGTTCCCAACAACCTCAACCAGTTCTTCCATTCATGCTGATTCTGCTCAGTTTCTACCTTAGTCAGTTAAATAACCTGCTGCTGTCATTCTGCACATCTCTGATGACTTTTAAGGCTAGGCTTAAAACTTTCCTTTTTGATAAAGCTTATAGTTAGAGTGGCTCAGGTTATCCTGAGCTATCTCTATAGTTATGCTGCTATAGGCTTAGACTTTTGGAGGACATAGGGACCCCCATTTCATCATGCTGCTTCATTCTCTCTCTGTTCTCCTATTCTGCAGAATCTGTTAGTTCAATCTCTAACCTTCTGCTCTCTCTGCTTTTCCTCAGAGTAGCTTTGCCTCGTCTGTTCCTGTTTGGCTGTGACGTCATCCTGGAAAGAAACATCAGCTGTGCTGCTTCTATCAACACCCTTGTTTATAGATGTTGGAGATCGGCCTGTTTTCCAGTGTGGTCCTGTTTCTCTGACCGTGACTGAGTGGATGTGCTTTCTTCGTCCTCTGGCATGGGAGCTGCCTTGGAGCTCGTCTGCCTGGCTGTGTGTTTCCTGGACGGGGCCGCCTTTTACAGCTGCTTTTTGTATCTCTGCTTCTGTCTCCTTGAACCCCAGTCGGCCTCGGCAGATGGCCGCTCACACTGAGCCTGGTTCTGCTGGAGGTTTCTTCCTGTTAAAAGGGAGTTTTTCCTCTCCACTGTCGCTACAAGCATGCTTAGTGTGGGGGATTGTATTTGAGTCAATGAGTCAATGCAATCAACTGGTTTTCCTTAGATAGAAAACTTTGTATCAATTTGATCTGGTTCTGTAAAGTGCCTTGAGATGACATGTGTTGTGAATTTGGCGCTATATAAATAAACTGAATTGAATTGAATTGATGTTGCTGCTATTTTCAAACATCCATTACAGTAAAAATGTCCATAGCTGGATGTTGGTTATTTATTCTCCAGGTTCAAAGTTTTTCTTTTCCAGTCAGAGGACTTGAGGACCAAAGCGCTTTACAATCAGTCACACACTCACTGATGGTGGTGAGCTACATGATAGCCATAGCTGCCCTGGGGCTCACTAACAGAGAGACTGCCGAACACTGGCACCACCAGTCCCTCCGACCACCATCAGCACACAATGCAGGTGAGGTGTGTTGCCCACAGACACGACACTGAAAACTGGGTTTTAACAAACAAACCTCTGGTTCTATATTGATGGACAGGAAGGCCAGATAACTTTGTCCTAAGTCTTTAGCTTTTAACATAAACATAAAAAACAGTTGTACATGTTGATGTTGTTCTCTTTCCTGTAAATCACTTTGGTGCAGTTATATACCTGTTTTTAAAGTGCTGTATAAATACATTTGACATTGATGTGATGGATACAAGTCTGCAAATTGATAAATTCATTGTAAGGACTGAGAAGGGAGAGATCTCTTGTGTGGAGCTCAGTCCGCCCTTGCTGCTTGTTCCTGTTAAGAAGCTGTTCAGCAGACAGGTTTCAGGTGTTACCTTATAATGCCGAGCCGTGGTTTATAGGTATTCCATCTCAAGGAATTACTTGTGCTTTGGTTTAAGCCAGATGCATCCAGTAAAACTTTGCAGGTTTTAGGTAAAAACCACATTTTCGTCTCAATAAAGAGCCTATTGACCAGTGGCAGTGGTTTCAGACATCATGAATTCATTGGTGGCTTTTTTCCTTTATTGGCTACAACTACAAATCATTCTAGGTTGCCTACAGTCTGAGCCTGTCATTGCTGCTGTCTTAACAAAACAGCAATGCCTTTCTCTGTGCACATTGTTTACGCTTTGACCCAAACGCCTCACTTTTCTGACAGCTGACCCAACAAGACCCAAATCAGATGTTAGTGTAACCGTTATGGGCTAGGCATTAAGCATTTAGTTTATGCATCTCAAATGCAAATGCAATAATTCCATTCCTAATTATTAGACAAATATTTCAATAAGCTTAAATTAACCATGATTAACAAAGTATAACAAATTTAAAATATATAATAACAGCTGAGGTTCTTTAAACTGCATGCTGGAGGCGGGGCTTTAAAAAAGCTAGCAGAGTTTGGGGCAACATAGAAAGTGGGCCCCCAAAAATAAAAGTTCTTGACTAATTTCGGGTTAGACTAGCCGATCATTTGGGGGACAAATCCTTTAACAGAGAAAGCTACACATCAAACTGCCCATCTCTCATAAAGCTCACAAGATGGCCGCCTCCACCTGTACACAAGGCCAAAAGTGAGATAGCCTGTAGCTAACAATGCTAACTACTCAAACCTTATAATGCTAACATACTAAAGAGACAAAGAGAAGATAAAAGCCAAACCAACTCAAAGAGTAGAGTAGAGTAGAGTAGAGCGGACTGAAGATAGAGATAGAGTAGAGTAGAGTAGAGTAGAGTAGAGCGGACTGAAGATAGAGATAGAGTAGAGTAGAGTAGAGTAGAGTAGAGCGGACTGAAGATAGAGATAGAGTAGAGTAGAGTAGAGTAGAGTAGAGTAGAGCGGACTGAAGATAGAGATAGAGTAGAGTAGAGTAAAGTGGAGTGGAGTAGTGTATAGGATTTCCTAAAAGCGCGTTCACGAGTCTACGGAAACCGCGGCAGACCAAACCAGATGAAAGTGCGCATTCAGCTCGGCAAAGAACTCATGCTCTTCCTCAACACTGAAGTCCTCAGACATTTTTCTTTCGTTGTTTCTTTCTTTGCACAGGTAAACAGCACATTTCTTCTTCTACGCTTGCATTATCGGCAGAGCAGATGCTGAATGCGCACTTTCATCTGGTTTGATCTGCCGGCTTCCGTAGCGTCGTGAACGTGCAGGTGCGCGCTTTCAGGAAATCCTATAAACTACTGTTTATGCTCTAAAAACATTCTAAATGACTTCGTTTCGAGTAAATTCTGGATGCTACCCACTCAGACACTTGGAATACATTGGACGAGCAGTATGGAGGAATATTGACACGTTTTTTGTGGACTTTTATGGATCTTTCTGTCTCGGGCACCATAGACCTCCATTATTTGAATGTCAGCAGACAGCAAGAAGCCTCCTAGATCTCCAGATGTATTTGAGATATCAAAAAAGTACTCCAGAGTGTTGTTCAGCATGGGGGTGAGTAGAAAATGAAAGCTAATCATGTTTTGGGTGTACTATTCCTTTAAATAGAAAGCAGGAAAAAGGTGAATCGGATGAGTGACAATGAGCGCAGGGCGGAGCTAAGAAGATAGGAGGAAAGAGGCTAATCCAGCCATCAGTGTCAAGATCATTCATGATGCTTTTTCTGTTAACTGCCTTCTGTTTCTAGATTATAATTTTTTTTACCTGAATTTATTTATTGTCATTGAAAAATGCACAATATTTGTTTTCCTGTCTGTGATAAAGCTTCTAGGCTCAGGTTATCCTGGGCTATCTCTATAGTTCTGCTGCTATAGGCTTAGACTGCTGGAGGACATAGGGACCCCTTTTTCATCATTCTGCTTCATTCTATCTCTATTCTCCCACTCTGCAGAATCTGTTAGTTCAATCTCTAACGTTCTGCTCTCTCTGCTTTTTCTCATAGTAGCTTCATCTGGTCTGTTCCTGTTTGGCTGTGACTCCATCCTGGAGAGAAATATCAGCTGTGCTGCTGCCATCAACACCTTTGTTTCTAGATGTTGGAGCTTGGCCTGTTTTCCAGTGTAGTCCTGTTTCTCTGACTGTGACTAACTGGATGTGCTCTCTTCATCCTCTGACATGGGAGCTGGCTCGGAGCTCGTCTGCCTGGCTGTGTGTTTCCTGGACGGGGCCGCCTGTGGAGCTGGTTGACAGTTGCCTTTTGTATCTATGCTTCTTTTTCTATCTCTGCTTCTGTCTCCTTGAACCCCAGTGGGCCTCAGCAGATGGCCGCTCACACTGAGCCTGGTTCTGCTGGAGGTTTCTTCCTGTTCAAAGGTAGTTTTTCCTCTCCACTGTCGCTACAAGACCTCACTTTAAACCCTTAACCTAACAAATCTAATCATTCCTCTCGACACAGATAGGGCCAGGACCCCACTACCACCATCTGCGGAAGGTCTTCAGCCGCAGGAAGAAGTAGTTCCATCCAAGCTGGAGTCCTTTGGACCTCCGTCACCTCATTTGGCTCCCATCAGTAATCACGCTTCTGCTCTATTATGGTATTTTCCAAAAAGAAACTCTGTAAGCATCAAATTAGCATCCAGGAAAACCAACACAATCTGTCACACTGGATTATCCCAGACAAACCCCCCAGCGCCCCCCCCCCCCCCCCCGTACAGCCATATCCGCCTCACACACCATCCGCACGCTCGTTCGCTTCACCATCCTATTTACATTTTTATTGGACAATTATCTTCCTCTTTCCTCAGTCTGTCTGGGAACACGGTGCTAAAAAAAAAAAATGAAATAAATGGGTGAATCTGAGCTATTCTTTAATTGAAAGACTTTCTGGGGGATTATGGAGAGGTCAGAAAGTTATTTTAGGAAATCATAAACACGAGCCTTTTCTCTAAGTCTGTTGAATTTTATTTTTTTTCTCCAGCAGCTGTTTATCGTGTCAGGAGTTATTTTTTTCTGGCTGAACAGAAGGGCTTATCTCTCCACAGTGAATACTTAACGTCTGGAGTCTGGTTCTCCTGTTACCACCAAGAGAAGGGAAGGTACGGGGGTCTAATGAGACCTCGCGATGGATTGGACTTACTCTGTCGGCCATTTTGCTTTTCTCTTCAATCAGTAACCTCTCTGTTGTGTTATGACTATAAAAGTAAAGCACCGCAAACAAAAAGCTGCACACAAGCAAACAGAAATGCAGATTTCTTCATCCCATGCAGGATGATTTAAAGATCAACAAATCTCACACGTTGAATCCTAATTGCTTAGTTAGAAAGAAAAGTTTAAGACAGGTTGACTTTTTTAGCTCCAGGTGTCTCCTGAGCCTAGGAACAAATGCTAACAGCGCTAACCAGATGTTATTTAAACACACCAGGGGAACAAACTTTAAATTATCTGTATCCACAATATGTCAAGTAAACAGAAAAGGAAAGTTTTGGGATGCAAGTGAACTTTGCAACATCCTGTACTTCTGTTTGCTAAAAACTCAGGGAATATATATTTTGTTAAGATATATAAAGAACAGAATAAGTGTTTTCTCTCTCTGCTCTATGTATTTAATTTTAGAGTTTAAAGAAATGTGGCAAATATTAGACAAAGAACTACTCTTTTATTAGCTAAACTAATAACATATTTAGCCTAATAGTGAATTAGCCAATCATGTGACTTTGAATGTGTTTGTAACTGGTGAGTGTTTCAGAAGATGCTGCCTACTGGGACTGTCACGGACAACCAGCATAAAAACTTGTTCCCACTGAAGATTAGATTAGATGAGCTTTATTGATCTCACAGTGGAGAAATTCACTCGTCACATGTTGGCATAGAAGGAGGAAAAAGGTGCATTAAGAATAAGCAATATATATACAGTATATCCAGGTATACACTCATGGGCCACTTTATTAGGTACCCCATGCTAGTAACGGGTTGGACCCCCTTTTGCCTTCAGAACTGCCTCAATTCTTGGTGGCATAGATTCAACAAGGTGCTGGAAGCATTCCTCAGGGAGTTTGGTCCATATTGACATGATGGCATCACACAGTTGCCGCAGATTTGTCGGCTGCACATCCATGATACGAATCTCCCGTTCCACCACATCCCAAAGATGCTCTATTGGATTGAGATCTGGTGACTGTGGAGGCCATTTGAGTACAGTGAACTCATTGTCATGTTGAAGAAACCAGTCTGAGATGATTCCAGCTTTATGACATGGCGCATTATCCTGCTGAAAGTAGCCATCAGAAGTTGGGTACATTGTGGTCATAAAGGGATGGACATGGTCAGCAACAATACTCAGGTAGGCTGTGGCGTTGCAACGATGCTCAATTGGTACCAAGGGGCCCAAAGAGTGCCAAGAAAATATTCCCCACACCATGACACCACCACCACCAGCCTGAACCGTTGATACAAGGCAGGATGGATCCACGCTTTCATGTCGTAGACGCCAAATTCTGACCCTACCATCCGAATGTCGCAGCAGAAATCCAGAGTCATCAGACCAGGCAACGTTTTTCCAATCTTCTATTGTCCAATTTCCATGAGCTTGTGCAAATTGTAGCCTCAGTTTCCTGTTCTTAGCTGAAAGGAGTGGCACCCGGTGTGGTCTTCTGCTGCTGTAGCCCATCTGCCTCAAAGTTCCACGTACTGTGCGTTCAGAGATGCTCTTCTGCCCACCTTGGTTGTAACGGGTGGTTATTTGAGTCACTGTTGCCCTTCTATCAGCTCCAACCAGTCTGGCCATTCTCCTCTGACCTCTGGCATCAACAAGGCATTTCCGCCCACAGAACTGCCGCTCACTGGATGTTTTTTCTTTTTCGGACCATTCTCTGTAAACCCTAGAGATGGTTGTGCGTGAAAATCCCAGTAGATCAGCAGTTTCTGAAATACTCAGACCAGCCCTTCTGGCACCAACAATCATGCCACGTTCAAAGTCACTCAAATCACCTTTCTTCCCCACACTGATGCTCGCTTTGAACTGCAGGAGATTGTCTTGACCATGTCTACATGCCTAAATGCACTGAGTTGCCGCCATGTGATTGGCTGCTTAGAAATTAAGTGTTAACGAGCAGTTGGACAGGTGTACCTAATAAAGTGGCCAGTGAGTGTATATACCTAGATAAGCTAGGTTAAGCTAGGTTATTGAGACACGGCTCGACCCGCTAACTCTCCGTATTCTGCTCCGTTCCCATGTCCTACATCATCAGGCTGAGTTAGTGTTGATGATATCACCCAGGTGACAGAACTCAGGATAGTAAACAATGGAGAGCAGCATGGAAGGAAACCAGTCAGTTTGCTTTATTTTTTCTCTCTATTATCTGTCTGAATCCGTCTCACCAGTCTGCTTGTTAAATCAGAAGCGACTGGCGTGGTGTGTTGATGTCCGTATGGTGCCTGGTATCACATCATTTAGTGCCTCTGGTGGCTCAGGTTGGCTCAGTCATTAGTACCAGACCATTAAGAGCCATTGGTGAGTTTAATCCAGTGTTCCTGTTACCTATGTTCCTGATTCTCCGAGCCTACCTGAACCCTATCAGACCTGTCTAAGTGTGGTTTTGGATCTCTGACCTGTTTTCCTCGCTTTTCATTGTTCCCATGATGTTTGTATGTTGAACTTTATTGAACATTATTTGGGGAGTAAAATCATAACCAACAGAAACATAAAGGGGGGTGAGAATGAAAGAGGGCATAAGAGCTAAGGGGAGAGAGAAATACAGGAATGAAAAGAAGAAGTTTGCTTCCACACCTGGGTGAGACGAGAGGAACAGAAAACTGAGAACATTACAGCAAAACGAATTAAACAGACAATCAAAGTAAACTTAAAAAAACACACCTGTCAAACTGAGAGTTTTTATATCGCACATCTGAATCTATGCAAACGTAGCTAATTGTCACTGATTCACCAACCTACTGCCGATTAAAATTTGAGCTGAAGCATTGTTGTTGTTTCACCCTTTATTTTTTTCTTAATAACAAAAGTGACGTCATACACACTCCGCTTTGTTTAAAAAAATATTAATATAAAAAATATAATGGCGGATGTCTGGGGGACGATGATTGGCCTCCATGTTCTGAATGCTGGTGTTCCATAAAGAATAAATGATGAACAGTTTAGTTTGTGCCTTCAAGTCGTAGGAAGACGTTACTTGGATATAACCTAACGGAATATCTTCAGAACGGCTCCAAATGACACTAAACTCATATGGGTGAGTAGAACATGATTGCTAGGGTTCCAGTTTGTGGGGGTTGTTTTGTTCTTTTTCAGTTCCTCCATGCATCCACCATATGGTGCCATTGTTTCCATCTCTGCTGGTCTGGAGGGCTTTGCTCATCACTTCCTGAGGAGTATTTAAGCAGCAGACTGTCTTCACTTCCTTGCTAGAGTGTTAGCCAGTATTTGGGTACTCTAGCCTCTCTGAGTTTAGCTTAGTCTGTTCTTTGAGTTTTACGTCTCTCTGAGTCCTCTGTTCTAACCCTTTGTCTCCCTTTGCGAACTCCGGCAGGATTATGAACTGATCCACTGGATAAGCCTGAAGGAATCTATTAGTCTCACTGAGAAAAGGGAAAACATTCCTGTCTGTCCCGTTGCTCCTCTGGACCACTAAAAGTCTGCCTATCCGCCCTCCAACAAAGTCATCTCCTTATCTGGACAACCCCCCCACAAACAGGAACCAAGGAGAAACCCTTATCAACTACAGTGAGTCCATTCATGGCTAATTATCTGCATGGCCAATATCCCATTGATCTTGAACTCACCACTCTGATCTCCCTCTAGACTTTCCGGTTCCGGTTCACCCGACCGCTGGATTTCCCCCAAGCTAAGAAACCCATGTTTAGTCTCTCTGAGTTGTTTCTGCATGTGGGCTAACTTTTGAAAGCCATCATGACAATGATGTAATAACGTAAAATCAAGGGCCCAATGTAAAAAAAAACAAAAAAAAAAACGTGTTTCCCTTTAATACTTTGCGTTTTTTTTTATTTTGTGTTTTCCTTTCTCTTTTTTTTGGATATGGGAAGCTGAGGATTTTTTATTCACTCTTTTTTTTTCTATTACAGAACATCCCCACAGCTGAACCAAAAGAAAGTAAAAAAAAAACAAACAAAAAAACATATTTTTTGAACCCTCAGTTTTGCCTATTTATCCTCAAACATGTGTGGAACAGACGGGCAGGTGAAATTTTTTAATGTATATTTTTAATGTTTATTTGTCCTACGTTACCAGCCATATATGGAAACTACGCTGTAAACGTTTATAGAGATTTATAAATTGTTATTTACAACTGTCTGATTGATTTTCAGTGATAATCATCGTGTATAAATATGAGCATCTTCATGTTGCTAATGTAAAATCTGCATTAAACTAATTTTTCTCCAAATGTATTTTACTGTAATTATAAAATACAGGAAGCTGTGGTTATTGTTGTTTTTTAAAGTATTTTACCATAAAAAGGTTTATCCCTTATTGTCAAATAAAAAACAAATTACAGTGAAAATGACCATAATTTTAAAGATCTTCTTTTGATTTTTACAGGACATTACAGCATAATTGTTGATGGTATTTGCTTTATTTATTTTTTTTTTTTACAGTGATTTAGAAAAAAAAAAGAAAAGTTTTGACCAGTAGACAGTGTCAGGATTTGGTGTTGGATCGAGGACCCAAAAGCAGAGGCAGGTAGGCAGAGGGGAATTTAGGTGGGTTTAATGAGGTTCACAGGTACAGAGGCAGGAATCAAAAAATCCAACAAAATAACAAACGAACCAGAACCAAGGAGACATCAGGGGAAACCAAACTCTAGGAGCCAGGGAGAGACGAGGTAAGCAGACAGACGTTAGACGAGGATCCAGCAAACAGGAACTGAAGAGGGAGGCTTTTAAAGGGGACAGAGACAAAGAGAGGGCTAACGAGGGGATTGGAAACAGGTGAGGACAGAACAGAAAACAGAGCAAGGGAAAGAGGACACAAGAGGGCAGCAGAGGACAACAAATGGAAAACCAAGAAAACAGGAACTAACAAGAAAACAACAAAATAATAATTAAACACTAAAACAAGGAACAAAGTAAAACTGAATATTCTAAATAAACATAACAAAACCAAGACTGTGACAGACAGTTTGGTCTTGCACGGTTTCTCCTTCTTTATAAGTTAAAGGTAAATTCTTGGCAACCATAGCTGTCGTTATTTTACCATTTTATCATTTGTTTTGCAGCTTTTCACCTTCTGCAATTATCAAAGTTAAGAGGAGAATGGGTAACTGGCTCAGGATGATGATTCAAGCGGAATAGAACTCCCATACAGTGGTTTGGCCTCAGTCCCCCACGGTCTGCCACAGCTAGTTAATGTGACCTTTCTTAATTAAATTCCTACAGTAATGCATCACCCAGCAGATCCGCCCCAACAGGTTTGTAATTAGTGCATACTCAGCTTGATTTGACTGCAGTTGGCTCTCTTTAGCCTCTTTCCCACTGAAACTAGCAGGTCAATCCGTGTTTTTCAAACACGGGTCGACCCGGGTTTTTATAACAGGTTTTTCGGCAAGTGGGAAACTTTAGATAAGGTGTCGTACAGGAGTAAAATTGTTTTATATTCTTGAGAATATCTCCCTCTCCACCATCACTGGATTAAAGTGGGGGTGGCAGAGGGAGCAGATGGATCAAACATGTTTGTCAAGGTTGTTTGGAGGGTTTTTTTCAGGACCCAAATGCAGAGATGAGGAGGCACAGGTGAGTTTTGCTGATTTAATAAGGTTCCCACAGAGAACTGAAGCAAAGTCCAAAAAAATAAAATACTGAAAAACAAAAATCAAGTAAACTTCAGGAAAAACTTTCAAAACAAAAATCAAGGAACCAGCAAACAGTGACTGAACATGAGGTGAATAAATGGGAGACTGAACAAAGAGCAGGCTAATCAGCTGACTGGGAGCAGGTGTGAACAGAGGAGTCTAGAAGGGAGCTAGGAGAATGAGACAGAAGCAAGAGGGCAGTAGAGGGCAAACAGGAAATACCTAAGAATGCAAATACAATCAAAAACCACTAAAATAACACAAAATGGGAATGAAAGCAATAAACTAGAAAACACAGAGACATTAATCAAAGTATAACTCAAAAAAGAAAGCTTAAACGGAACCAAAAAATGCAGAGTCATGACAATGTTGGATCAGAGTTTTTTTCCTTCTTTATCTTGCAATCAACATGTTGCTCCACTTGCAGCTTTGATTTATATTAGATAGATGACTACATTCATGTGTTCATCATCAGCAGCCTGGTTCTGCTGGAGGTTTCTTCCTGTTCAAAGGGAGTTTTTCCTCTCCACTGTCGCTACCAGCATGCTTAGTGTGAGGGATTGCTGAAGAGTCAATGAGTTGATGAGCAGTCCTGTTTGGTCACACCGCCCACCTGGCTTGCATTACCACAGATGGATAATTCAGCAGCAGAGAGTCCAAGAAAATAATCCGGAATGATCCGGATTATTGGAACTCTGACTAACTCTGATCCTCCAGCTGTGCTTGTGCAGAAATGCGTCTTTGCGCGGCTTAGCTCAAAGTCTGCGCTCTACGCTCCACTCTGATGCTTCGCTCTCAGCAGTACGTCTCTTCCTGCTCTCGCTACTTAATAAACTAGATGTGGCTGATCGTCCTCTGAGAGCATAGAATAAAGATTTTATTCCTTCCAGCTAACAGGAAATGATGCTAAACATTCTTTAATTTCTACTAAAATGAATCCCTAAATTATATCCAAAGCAAATAATTAATTGAATTCTATTTATTTTTGGGTAAAGATCCAGATGGAAAGGTACATAGATCTTTGAATATTTCTCTCTCCTCGTACTTGTTTCTATTTGAATATTTGAATATTTTATTTAGCGTATTCATTAACTTTAGGTCTTTGTTGCCATGGCGTTACAAGGCAGTTATGGAGGTTCTCTCAGTGTCTTTTTTTCTATCAAAACCTGTGAATTTAAATCTCCTTTGACTCCTGAGCAGCAAGTAGAAAGAAGAATGTTTTTGTTCTTTGCTTCTTTGAAATAATGCAGATTTCATAGATCTGTGTTTAATGCAGAATTCATAGCAGATCAGGAAGTGTTTGCCTGCAAACCTTGGATGATAAAATCATTCCTTTAATGGACATTTTGTTAGCTTGTTGTTCGAACTTGTAAAAGTTAGCTGTTGCTGAAGCAATGGTTCCGACTGTTTGTGATTCAGTAGCACATATGGAAGAGGTTCAAAGCAGATGTTTTTGGAGAGACTGGAATTTGGCCCTTCCTGTCATGAGTCGCTACTAGCTAAAAAAACAAAACGGCTCCAGAATGCCTGTAGACTGAATACTTCGATGGTCAACCAGTTTCTGCAATGAAAGGAAACGATAAAGAACTTACAGCAACAGTAACCACTGAGAAAAGAAATTCTCTTACTAGGATATTAGTAAAGTAAAATGTAAAGTGCAACTATTCCTAAAAGTACTTTTTTTTTTAGATGTCACTCAGGTAAATGTAACTGAGGCTGGAGCACTAACCTGTTATTGGGTCTCAGAGTGGGCGACTGGCACCGTTTGGGGTCCGGGGCAGGAGTCCGTACGATGAAGGGGCTTGTGGAAGCGGTGGCCGTTGAGCGGCGGATGGTTAGCTGAGGACTGAGGCCGATGAGCTCCAGAGACAGTTCGTTTATTGATTCCAGAGATGGGGTCCAAGCGAAGGTACAGAGGGGCAATCCAGAAGAGAGGTCCAGGTCCGATCGAGGGTCCGTTTACTGGCAGGTTGAGGGGACCAATTAGTGATAATCGCAGGCAGGGTGAGGTGAGCAGGTGTGTAGAGTTGGAGATTAAGCCAGCACCAGTGCCGAGATTGTCACACTTCTCCACAAGAGCTATTAAATGAAAACATTTAGATAAATGAAAATAACTTTCCCTTTTAAATTGGAGAGTGAAACCTGAATTAAATGACAGATGTATTTGTTCTTTCCTTCCCAGTATTTATCTCCTGTAGTATCATGTCAGGACTGTTTTCCACTGTAACCGGGAGGATTAAGAGGCGGAGAAAACAGAGGAGTTAAAGAGAACCAGTGTACTGATGAAAACATGCCTGTGAGCGATAAAGAAATGTGTTTAAAGGTTGCAGCGATGGCTGGCTGTGAAGATAAGTGGACAGAGTTTGCAGCCACACAAACAGCAGCCATGAGAGGAGTAAAGCGGAGAGACTCTCGGGAAAAAGACGTAGGCTACACTTAAGAGCCGATTACCCACAATGTACACATCTGGTTCTCCTCCCTCTTCTTTCTGCTATCTCTCTGTCTGCGCTATGCAACCCGGCCCTCATCTTGGTTTAATGGCCCACAGAGACTCACATACAAACACATAGACATGTTTGCTCCGTGATTGTGCACGTAAACTCCTGCCCTGTGTAAGTGGTTCTCTATCGTTCAACTTTTATTTAACTCTTAATCTCCTCTCTCTGCCTCTATATGAGCTTGACTGTACACACACACACACACACACACACACACACACACACACACACACACACACACACACACACACACACACACACACACACACACACACACACACACACACACACACTCATGTTATATTAATGCGTCTGAAGGGGAGGCACTCAGCTGCACAGCAGGGGGCTTCCTGGCAAGTCACGAAAGCCCTGAAAACATTCACTCCTCCTCACGCTACCGCTGCAGCGCAGAAAGGAATCTACACTTCTCTAATAACAGAAATTAAAATATAAATCTGATGCTACAGGAATCAGTATCCATTGCATGATCGGGTTAGAAATTCCTTGATCAGGAGACGTTTCCCACAGAGGAAAGAAAATGCAGGAGTGATCTTAACAGGACAAGGTCTACTTTCTCAAGAATTTTAGATAAGAAAGGAAGATTAGATATAGGTCTATATTTTACCAAGTTATCTGGGTCAAGAGACGGTTTCTTAACCTTAAAAGCCTTTGGTACATATCCCTGTAACAGAGATAGATTAATCACATCTAAAATGGAGGAGGAGATCAAAGGGAATACCTCCTTAAATAACCTGGTTGGAAGAAATCTCTGGCAGAACCAGGCTCAACATGGCGGTCTTCTGCCAGACCGTTTAAAGTGGGAGGGAGTACACACTGGAGGTGAGGATGAAGGAGCATCGAGGAGGAGTCGGATGAGCTCACTACAATGGTGGAGAAGGGGATGGAGGTGGGTTGTCTGAATCAAAGTCCGACATGGCGACGGATCTTGCGCTTGTTGAAGAGCAGGCCTAGAGATGATTTGGAGTGGCTTTTAAGTTGAGTGCTGGAAGATGATTGGGCATCGAGGAGATGTAGCTTGAAGCGGATTGGCTGCATCGGAGGCGGATCAGCCTCAGATTGAATGGAAGTAATCAGAGTTTCTTCAGTTGAATTTCCACCTTAGCTTCATTTTAAATGGAAGGCGGTTTATTAACCTTTTATGTTTGTGTGTCAGTACAGCATATTGTATATCCAATTGCAATTCATGCTAAGTTTGTTTTTCAAAGATGGTATCCTTTGCGTCGATTCAATCTCTAACGTTCTGCTCTCTCTGCTTTTTCTCATAGTAGCTTCATCTGGTCTGTTCCTGTTTGGCTGTGACTCCATCCTGGAGAGAAATATCAGCTGTGCTGCTGCCATCAACACCTTTGTTTCTAGATGTTGGAGCTTGGCCTGTTTTCCAGTGTAGTCCTGTTTCTCTGACTGTGACTAACTGGATGTGCTCTCTTCATCCTCTGCAGTCGAAACGGGCCCTTAGAAACTCAGACGCCTTTAATACTCAATCAAAACTGGTAAAACATCTTCCCTGTATTCCGAAATCATCCATTTATGTATTTATATTTTTAAGAATTTTCATCAGGAATATAAAAAAGTAGCCTTTCAGAGCTGGCGGCTGGTGGCACATAGAGCTGTATACATAGAAAAGGTTTGTTTTCACAACATACAATCCATGTCTGCTGATGGACTGGATAAAGAACAAACGGCTGACAAAATGTTTCAGTAGAGATTGCAGAAACAGAGGGAAGCAGACACACACTCCGGCGCATACATCCCAAGGCTCCTATTTTAGACATGAAAGCGATAATACAGCTTTGCACTCAGAATCACCCCTGTTAGTCCCCAAGCATGAAATTTCAGCTTTGGTGAAAAAGTGGGGACATAAAACAGAGAGACAATAACAAATCACACAAAGAGGCATTTCTAGACTCGCACACATCCTCCCACACGCTGCTGTGCCAGATTCAGACTGTCCCACAGCGTCTCTGCTGCTCCCCGTCGGTCAGCAGCTTCCTGCTGGGTTACTTTCATTAAAGGGCAGATGTTAAACTGCAGCCTTCGTCTTTGCTGCATAACTCCTGTGTTATCAGGCCGACTCCCTGCTGTGTAACGAGGCAAATAAAACCACAGCCTCATTAGCATACTTACATAAGCTGAACCAATGAACTGGGTTCAGGAGAAGAAGAATTAACAATTATTTATACGCCTTATAGTCGTATTTCTATCATAACTGATAAGGAATATGATAATCATTTAACTAAATTTATGCTAAATTCCATAATATAACAATATACACTCACCGGCCACTTTATTAGGTACCCCATGCTAGTAACGGGTTGGACCCCCTTTTGCCTTCAGAACTGCCTCAATTCTTGGTAGCATAGATTCAACAAGGTGCTGGAAGCATTCCTCAGGGAGTTTGGTCCATATTGACATGATGGCATCACACAGTTGCCGCAGATTTGTCGGCTGCACATCCATGATGCGAATCTCCCGTTCCACCACATCCCAAAGATGCTCTATTGGATTGAGATCTGGTGACTGTGGAGGCCATTTGAGTACAGTGAACTCATTGTCATGTTGAAGAAACCAGTCTGAGATGATTCCAGCTTTATGACATGGCGCATTATCCTGCTGAAAGTAGCCATCAGAAGTTGGGTACATTGTGGTCAGAAAGGGATGGACATGGTCAGCAACAATACTCAGGTAGGCTGTGGCGTTGCAACGATGCTCAATTGGTACCAAGGGGCCCAAAGAGTGCCAAGAAAATATTCCCCACACCATGACACCACCACCACCAGCCTGAACCGTTGATACAAGGCAGGATGGATCCATGCTTTCATGCTGTAGACGCCAAATTCTGACCCTACCATCCGAATGTCGCAGCAGAAATCGAACTCATCAGACCAGGCAACGTTTTTCCAATCTTCTATTGTCCAATTTCCATGAGCTTGTGCAAATTGTAGCCTCAGTTTCCTGTTCTTAGCTGAAAGGAGTGGCGCCCGGTGTGGTCTTCTGCTGCTGTAGCCCATCTGCCTCAAAGTTCCACGTACTGTGCGTTCAGAGATGCTCTTCTGCCCACCTTGGTTGTAACGGGTGGTTATTTGAGTCACTGTTGCCCTTCTATCAGCTCCAACCAGTCTGGCCATTCTCCTCTGACCTCTGGCATCAACAAGGCATTTCCGCCCACAGAACTGCCGCTCACTGGATGTTTTTTCTTTTTCGGACCATTCTCTGTAAACCCTAGAGATGGTTGTGCGTGAAAATCCCAGTAGATCAGCAGTTTCTGAAATACTCAGACAGGCCCTTCTGGCACCAACAATCATGCCACGTTCAAAGTCACTCAGATCACCTTTCTTCCCCATACTGATGCTCGCTTTGAACTGCAGGAGATTGTCTTGTCCATGTCTACATGCCTAAATGCACTGAGTTGCCGCCATGTGATTGGCTGCTTAGAAATTAAGTGTTAACGAGCAGTTGGACAGGTGTACCTAATAAAGTGGCCGGTGAGTGTATAAAGAGATATAAATTACTACATGACCCGTTTTTATGGAACATTTTTTATAGGACACCATTTTAAAAACTATACCCTTTAGATCATCTATAAAGTGTTTAATGATATTACTGCAATTAAATATTTCTTATATCTTTTTCGTTTTTATTGATGTTTTTTCAAGACAAATACAGACAAGAACACGTTACCTTACAGTTAGAGTTCTAAAAATCAGAAAAAACATTTATCAGCAGCTGCCCAGTCTTCTCCTTAAACAAATAAGCACAAAACAAGCAAATCGATAAAATGCAGTCCAGCAACGAGGTAGAAAACAATCCAGATCTACAACTTATGAAATAGATCCCAGACAAAACAAAACAACCCAGAAAGTCTACATATTAAACCAATCCTGTAGCTGTATGTAATAAAATTGTCACAGTCTTGGTTTTGTTATGTTTATTTTGAGTATAAAATATACTTAGACGCCCTTATATGGCCAACGATTGAGCTAGCAAGGCGCCCCTCACCTTATTGAACAAGTCTTCCCTCCCTGCCAGCCTATAGGCGACCCGCCTGCCCATTAAAACCTCAACTTTTCCCTAACATATGAGCTGACTGGCAGTTTCCCAGTGGCGTAAAGTTAAACGACACCAAGATTTCTGCTGTTTTCACATTTTAACGTTATTTGGAAGTTTACCTAATGTAAACAAAACGAGATTATTACCAACCCCACCCAAGGGCAGACCACCACATAGCCGGCATAGCACAAAGATTTCACTGTCAACTTGTTGATCCACTCCTCCCCCTGCTATAAATGTGTTATATCAGCTTGATGTATTTTGCAAGACACTGCAAATATTTTCAACATTAAGAGCCGCCATGTTTTTGGCAGCATCTGCAGTAAAAAGTCAGCTTCGCTTTGCAATCAATAGGCATGAAAACTGCATGTGGCACAGTCAACAAATTGACTCATTATCCGATGAGTCCTACCATCGGAGTGTGAAGACAGTTCCTGCTTTTGACAGTTTGAGAAGAAAGGTAAGAAAAAAAGGATGGGGTGAAGGAAAGGTCGGGGAGTGGATGATGGAGGAGAAGCGTAGTGGCTGAGGGAGCAGCAGAGGGAAAGTCAAGGTTAATCTGACGGCGGCTCGGCCAGTAACTGTCAAAGAGAAGAGCCAAGCAAAAAAAAAAAAGAGTCAGCGGATGAGAGCGTAAAGTCTGGGCTCCTCCGTAGGGACGACTTCTCTTCACTTCCAATGTTCATTTTTGATGCTGTTCTCCAAGCCTTATGTCTGGAATCTGACTTCCTTTTTTTCATGACATCTCTGCCTGGCCTTGTCCATGCATCAGTGCCCTGCCCTCATTCCACTGTCTGCTTCTTCTGCTGTCTTTGGAAAGATGCGGGGGGAGCTCTAGGTGTTGGTGTGAGTGTGTTTGTGTTACAGCTAAGCTGGAGTCTGAGATAAGCCTCTACCAAACAGCGTGAGATCG
Source organism: Cyprinodon tularosa (assembly GCF_016077235.1). Lineage (NCBI taxonomy): Eukaryota > Metazoa > Chordata > Actinopteri > Cyprinodontiformes > Cyprinodontidae > Cyprinodon > Cyprinodon tularosa. The sequence continues at coordinate 28,294 of NW_024038311.1, forward strand.
ACAGAGCTGCAGGCCTTTCTCCTCAGATTAGGAACAACCAAAGCAGAACCACACACAGTTCGCAGCTTTGCAGATGCTTGACTTACTAGTGAAAATTGTTTATTTTTTCCTTACTTGTGCAAATACATGTTTTTTTCCCACTTTTTTAACTAACTGAAGAAATTATGGTCCTCTACATTTTTTTTGTAAGGAGAAGGTCCTGAAAGCTGCAACAAGAGAAAAGATCCATTCTGGTTAAACATGATGAGAATGGTGGGAAAACTTTTCAGCCTGCAAATAATCTGAAACAATGATGGAAAACAAATTTTCGAACACAACAAATATTATCCACCGTGTTGTTTGCGAAATGAAATTTTAATTGAAAATTGAAAACGTAAAACTTAAGCTCACACACACACATACTCGTTCTGCCATCGTAGTGAGGACCATGTTTTGACTTCCATTGATTTTCAGACATTTTCAACACTTTCTATGTCCTAACCCTAAAACTAACCCTAAACCCAACCATTACCAATGCATACCTTACCCTAACGCTAACCGATTGACACCTTAGCCCTAAACCTAACTATTACCAATGAATACCTTACCCTAACGCTAACGCTAACCGATTGACACCTTAGCCCTAAACCTAACTATTACCAATGAATACCTTACCTTAACGGTAACGCTAACCGATTAACACCTTAACACCTAAACCTAACCATTACCAATGCATACCTCACCCTAACGCTAACGCTAACCGATTGACACCATAGCCCTAAACCTAACCATTACCAATGCATACCTCACCCTAACGCTTATGCTAACCGATTGACACCTTAGCCCTAAACCTAACTATTACCAATGAATACCTTACCCTTACCCTAACGCTAACCGATTGACACCTTAGCCCTAAACCTAACCATTACCAATGCATACCTCACCCTAACGCTTATGCTAACCGATTGACACCTTAGCCCTAAACCTAACTATTACCAATGCATACCTTACCTTAACAGTAACGCTAACCGATTAACACCTTAACACCTAAACCTAACCATTACCAATGCATACCTTACCCTAACGCTAACGCTAACCGATTGACACCTTAGCCCTAAACCTAACTATTACCAATGAATACCTTACCCTAACGCTAACCGATTGACACCTTAGCCCTAAACCTAACCATTACCAATGCATACCTCACCCTAACGCTTATGCTAACCGATTGACACCTTAGCCCTAAACCTAACTATTACCAATGCATACCTTACCCTAACGGTAACGCTAACCGATTGACACCTTAGCCCTAAACCTAACCATTACCAATGCATACCTCACCCTAACGCTTATGCTAACCGATTGACACCTTAGCCCTAAACCTAACTATTACCAATGCATACCTTACCTTAACGGTAACGCTAACCGATTAACACCTTAACACCTAAACCTAACCATTACCAATGCATACCTCACCCTAACGCTAACGCTAACCGATTGACACCATAGCCCTAAACCTAACCATTACCAATGCATACCTCACCCTAACGGTAACGCTAACCGATTGACACCATAGCCCTAAACCTAACTATTACCAATGCATACCTTACCCTAACGCTAATGCTAACCGATTGACACCTTAGCCCTAAACCTAACCATTACCAATGCATACCTCACCCTAACGCTTATGCTAACCGATTGACACCTTAGCCCTAAACCTAACTATTACCAATGCATACCTTACCTTAACGGTAACGCTAACCGATTAACACCTTAACACCTAAACCTAACCATTACCAATGCATACCTCACCCTAACGCTAACGCTAACCGATTGACACCATAGCCCTAAACCTAACCATTACCAATGCATACCTCACACTAACGCTTATGCTAACCGATTGACACCTTAGCCCTAAACTTAACTATTACCAATGAATACCTTACCCTTACCCTAACGCTAACCGATTGACACCTTAGCCCTAAACCTAACCATTACCAATGCATACCTCACCCTAACGCTTATGCTAACCGATTGACACCTTAGCCCTAAACCTAACTATTACCAATGCATACCTTACCTTAACAGTAACGCTAACCGATTAACACCTTAACACCTAAACCTAACCATTACCAATGCATACCTTACCCTAACGCTAACGCTAACCGATTGACACCTTAGCCCTAAACCTAACTATTACCAATGAATACCTTACCCTAACGCTAACCGATTGACACCTTAGCCCTAAACCTAACCATTACCAATGCATACCTCACCCTAACGCTTATGCTAACCGATTGACACCTTAGCCCTAAACCTAACTATTACCAATGCATACCTTACCCTAACGGTAACGCTAACCGATTGACACCTTAGCCCTAAACCTAACCATTACCAATGCATACCTCACCCTAACGCTTATGCTAACCGATTGACACCTTAGCCCTAAACCTAACTATTACCAATGCATACCTTACCTTAACGGTAACGCTAACCGATTAACACCTTAACACCTAAACCTAACCATTACCAATGCATACCTCACCCTAACGCTAACGCTAACCGATTGACACCATAGCCCTAAACCTAACCATTACCAATGCATACCTCACCCTAACGGTAACGCTAACCGATTGACACCATAGCCCTAAACCTAACTATTACCAATGCATACCTTACCCTAACGCTAATGCTAACCGATTGACACCTTAGCCCTAAACCTAACCATTAGCAAAATAGCGTGTGAGGACCAGCAAAATGTCCTCACTTTGCAACAACTGGTCCTCAATATGATAGGGAAATTGGAAAAATGGTCCTCACTCTGAGGGCTAGACAGGTACACACACACACACACACAAACACACACACACACACACACAAATATATGCATATAGAAAGTATTCAGACCCCTTCACATTTTTCACTCTGTTTTATTGTAGCCATTTGCTAAAATCAAAAATGTTCATTTTATGTCTGATTATTGTACATGAATTATCTCGGCTCCCCTTCCTGACAGAAAAAACAGAAAGGTAGATTTTTTGCTAATTTATGAAAAAAGAAAAACTATATATATATACACTATATTGCCAAAAGTATTTGCTCACCCATCCAAATTATTGGAATCAGGTGTTCCAATCACTTCCATGGCCACAGGTGTATAAATTCAAGCACCTAGGCATGCAGACTGTTTTTACAAACATTTGTGAAAGAATGGGTCGCTCTCAGGAGCTCAGTGAATTCCAGCGTGGAACTGTGATAGGATGCCACCTGTGCAACAAATCCAGTCGTGAAATTTCCTCGCTCCTAAATATTCCACAGTCAACTGTCAGCTGTATTATAAGAAAATGGAAGTGTTTGGGAACGACAGCAACTCAGCCACGAAGAGGTAGGCCACGTAAACTGACGGAGCGGGGTCAGCGGATGCTGACGCGCATAGTGCGAAGAGGTCGCCAACTTTCTGCAGAGTCAATCACTACAGACCTCCAAACTTCATGTGGCCTTCAGATTAGCTCAAGAACAGTGCGCAGAGAGCTTCATGGAATGCGTTTCCATGGTCGAGCAGCTGCATCCAAGCCATACATCACCAAGTGCAATGCAAAGCGTCGGATGCGGTGGTGTAAAGCACGCCGCCACTGGACTCTAGAGCAGTGGAGACGCGTTCTCTGGAGTGACGAATCGCGCTTCTCCATCTGGCAATCTGATGGACGGGTCTGGGTTTGGCGGTTGCCAGGAGAACGGTACTTGTCTGACTGCATTGTGCCAAGTGTAAAGTTTGGTGGAGGGGGGATTATGGTGTGAGGTTGTTTTTCAGGAGCTGGGCTTGGCCCCTTAGTTCCAGTGAAAGGAACTCTGAATGCTTCAGCATACCAAGACATTTTGGACAATTCCATGCTCCCAACTTTGTGGGAACAGTTTGGAGCTGGCCCCTTCCTCTTCCAACATGACTGTGCACCAGTGCACAAAGCAAGGTCCATAAAGACATGGATGACAGAGTCTGGTGTGGATGAACTTGACTGGCCTGCACAGAGTCCTGACCTCAACCCGATAGAACACCTTTGGGATGAATTAGAGCGGAGACTGAGAGCCAGGCCTTCTCGTCCAACATCAGTGTGCGACCTCACAAATGCGCTTCTGGAAGAATGGTCAAAAATTCCCATAAACACACTCCTAAACCTTGTGGACAGCCTTCCTAGAAGAGTTGAAGCTGTTCTAGCTGCAAAGGGTGGACCGACGTCATATTGAACCCTATGGATTAGGAACGGGATGTCACTTAAGCTCATATGTGAGTCAAGGCAGGTGAGCAAATACTTTTGGCAATATAGTGTATATATATATATATATATATATATATATATATATATATATATATATATATATATATATTAACGCGAGGCCATTTTAATGGCGATAATTTTTTTAACGTGAGATTAACGCTATGTGGTTTTATGGTACAATTTTCCAAGTACATCCCACTGCAGCCTGCGGGAAGGCGGGGCTATTTTCCCCCAGTCTATGCATTTCTCATAGGCTTCGAGAGCGAAGCTCCTCAAGGAAAAAAGACGCTCATACACTGGGTGGCGCTAGTGCCTTTTCTTTAAGCCCCACCACCAACAAACAAGTTGAGTGTCTGGTAACTAGTAGCAACCTGAAATACGCTGAGGAAACAGATTACTGAGGTGAAATGGAATCTGCTACGGCACTCTTGCTGTCTGTGTACGCCACAGGTCGGTATTGTGTGTGTGTGTGTGTGGGTGGGTGTGTGTGTGTGTGGGTGGGTGGGTGTGTTCTCATTTTTGTTAAGAGGCTGAAAAGTAACTTTCTAGAGCATAGACTACCTCCATCTAGTGATGTCGGTCTATTGATTTTGATGTATTGATTGAAAATTGTTCATTATTACCTTGGTTAATTAACGTCTAATGTTAACTGTACTACATTTTATAGCAGTAGGGTAAAATGCTTGTCTTTGTTCAAAAGACTGTATTAACTGTAAAGACTGTCTTTTACATCAGCCTGTTTTCAGGGCCTTTTTTTTGCCTACATATTTGTTATTTTTTGCTACATGCCTCCGCATCTTCTTGCCATATGTTTCTATGGCATAAATCAGTGTCTGTGACCTGTTTTCATTAAAAAAAAAGAACATTGGCACAAACCTAGCCTGTATGTATTTTTTGTATGTCATCGAGAGTATTTAAATGATTTTCAATCAGAAAAAAATGTGTGATTAAAATGCGATTAATCACGAGTTAACTTAGGCATTGATGCGATTAATCGCGATTAAAAAAATTTAATCGATTGACAGCACTAATATATATATATATATATATATGTTTGTAAAGACCCAAAGACCCCTATGATGAGCAAAATATTTGGATTCAGCGTTCCCTCGCCCGGACGCGGGTCACCGGGGCCCCACTCTGGAGCCAGGCCTGGAGGGGGGGCACGATGGCCTGGTGGCCGGGCTTTTACCCATGGGGCCCGGCCGGGCTCAGCCCGAAGAGGAAACATGGGTCCCCCCTTACATGGGCCCACCACCCGTGAGAGGGGCCATAGGGGTCGGGTGCAATGTGTGTTGGGTGGCGGCCGGGGGAGGGGACCCTGGCGGTCCGATCCTCGGCTGCAGAAGCTTGCTCTTGGGACGTGGAATGTCACCTCGCTGGTGGGGAAAGAGCCGGAGCTAGTGTGTGAGGCTGAGAGGTTCCGGCTAGAAATAGTCGGTCTCACCTCAACGTATGGTTCTGGTTCTGGAACCAGTCTCCTTGAGAGGGGCTGGACTTACTTCCACTCTGGAGTTGCCCACGGTGAGAGGCGCCGGGCAGGAGTGGGCACACTTGTTGCCCCCCATCTCGGTGCCTGTACGTTGGGGTTTACCCCGGTGAACGAGAGGGTAGCCTCCCTCCGCCTACGGGTGGGGGGACGGGTTCTGACTGTTGTCTGTGCTTACGGGCCGAACAACAGTTCAGATTACCCACCCTTCTTGGAGTCCTTAGAGGGGGTACTGGAGGGTGCCCCTCCTGGTTATTCCCTTGTTCTGCTGGGAGACTTCAACGCTCACGTGGGCAATGACAGTGAGACCTGGGGGGGCGTGGTAGGGAGGAATGGCCGCCCTGATCTGAACTCGAGTGGTGTTCTGTTGTTGGACTTCTGTGCTCATCATGGATTGTCCATAACGAACACCATGTTCAAGCATAAGGGTGTCCATATGTGCACATGGCACCAGGACACCCTAGGCCGCAGTTCGATGATCGACTTTGTCATCGTTTCATCGGACTTGCGGCCGTATGTCTTGGACACTCGGGTGAAGAGAGGTGCTGAGCTTTCCACTGACCACTACCTGGTGGTGAGTTGGCTCCGGTGGTGGGGGAGGATGCCGGTCAGACCTGGCAGGCCCAAACGTGTTGTGAGGGTCTGCTGGGAACGTCTGGCGGAGTCCCCTGTTAGGCGGAGCTTTAACTCCCATCTCCGGCAGAACTTCGAACACATCCCGGGGGAGGTGGGGGACATTGAGTCCGAGTGGACCATGTTTCGTTCCTCCATTGTCGAGGCAGCTTATCTGAGCTGCGGCCGCAAGATTGTCGGTGCCTGTCGTGGCGGCAACCCTCGAACCCGTTGGTGGACACCTCCGGTGAGGGATGCTGTCAGGTTGAAGAAGGAGGCCTATCGAGCCTTTTTGGCCTGTGGGACTCCGGAATCAGCTGATGGGTACCAGCGGGCGAAGCGGCATGCGGCTCGGATGGTTGCTGAGGCAAAAACTCGGGTGTGGGAGGAGTTTGGAGAGGCCATGGAGAAAGACTTCCGTACGGCTCCGAAGCGATTCTGGTCCGCCATCCGGCGTCTCAGGAGGGGGAAGCAGTGCAGCACCACCAATGTTTATAGTGGGGATGGTGTGCTGCTGACCTCGACTCGGGACGTTGTGGGTCGGTGGGCGGAATACTTCGAAGACCTCCTCAATCCCACCAACATGTCTTCCATTGAGGAAGCTGGGCCTGGGGACTCTGGACTGGGCTCTCTAATCTCTGTGGGCGAGGTCGCCGAGGTGGTTAAAAAGCTCCTCGGTGGCAGGGCCCCGGGGGTGGATGAGATCCGCCCGGAGTTCCTCAAGGTCCTGGATGTTGTAGGGTTGTGTTGGCTGACACGACTCTTCAACATTGCATGGACATCAGGGGCAGTCCCCCTGGATTGGCAGACTGGGGTGGTGGTCCCCCTGTTCAAAAAGGGGGACCGGAGGGTGTGCTCCAATTACACTGGAGTCACACTCTTAAGCCTCCCCAGCAAGGTCTATTCGGGGGTGCTGGAGAGGAGGGTCCGTCGGATAGTCAAACCTCGGATTCAGGAAGAGCAGTGTGGTTTCCGTCCTGGTCGTGGAACGCTGGACCAGCTCTACACCCTCAGCAGGGTCCTGGAGGGTGCATGGGAGTTCGCCCAACCAGTCTACATGTGCTTTGTGGACTTGGAGAAGGCGTTCGACCGTGTCCCTCGGGGGGCCCTGTGGGGGATTTTCCGGGAATACGGGGTGCCGGGCCCTTTGATACGGGCTGTCAGGTCCCTGTATGACCGGTGTCAGAGTCAATTCAATTCAATTCAGTTTATTTATATAGCGCCAAATACACAACACATGTCATCTCAAGGCACTTTACAGTTCAACCAGATCATACAGTCAAATTGATACAAAGTTTTCTATCTAAGGAAAACCAGTTGATTGCATCGACTCAAATACAATCCCTCACACTAAGCATGCTTGTAGCGACAGTGGAGAGGAAAAACTCCCTTTTAACAGGAAGAAACCTCCAGCAGAACCAGGCTCAGTGTGAGCGGCCATCTGCTGAGGCCCACTGGGGTTCAAGGAGACAGAAGCAGAGACACAAAAAGCAGCTGTAAAAGGCGGCCCGTCCAGGAAACACACAGCCAGGCAGACGAGCTCCAAGGCAGCTCCCATGCCAGAGGATGAAGAGAGCACATCCAGTTAGTCACAGTCAGAGAAACAGGACTACACTGGAAAACAGGCCAAGCTCCAACATCTAGAAACAAAGGTGTTGATGGCAGCAGCACAGCTGATATTTCTCTCCAGGATGGAGTCACAGCCAAACAGGAACAGACCAGATGAAGCTACTATGAGAAAAAGCAGAGAGAGCAGAACGTTAGAGATTGAACTAACAGATTCTGCAGAGTGGGAGAATAGAGATAGAATGAAGCAGAATGATGAAGAAGGGGTCCCTATGTCCTCCAGCAGTCTAAGCCTATAGCAGCAGAACTATAGAGATAGCTCAGGATAACCTGAGCCACTCTAACTAGAAGCTTTATCAAAAAGGAAAGTTTTAAGCCTAGCCTTAAAAGTAGACAGGGTGTCTGCCTCACGGACTAAAACTGGTAGTTGGTTCCACAGGAGAGGAGCCTGAGAACTAAAAGATCTGCCTCCCATTCTACTTTTAGAAATTCTAGGAACCACTAGTAAACCTGCAGATTGAGAGCGAAGTGCTCTGTTAGGAACATCAGGAACAATCAGATCTCTGATATCAGATGGAGCTTGGCCATTTAAGGCTTTATATGTGAGAAGGAGGATTTTAAATTCTATTCCGGATTTAACAGGAAGCCAATGAAGAGAAGCCAGGATAGGAGAGATATGATCTCTCTTTTTCATTTTCATTAGAACTCTGGCTGCAGCATTTTGGATCAGCTGAAGGCTTTTAACTACAGTTTGTGGACTTCCTGATAGTAAAGAATTACAATAGTCCAGCCTTGAAGTAACAAATGCATGGACTAGTTTCTCAGCATCACCCCTGGACAGGATATTTCTAATTTTTGCAATATTCCTCAGATGAAAGAAGGAAATTCTAGAAACCTCTTTGATCTGGGATTTAAATGACAGGTCCTGATCAAAATAACACCAAGATTTTTTACTTTATTATCTGAAATCAGTTTAATCCCATCCAAATGAAGTGACTGGCTAAGCAGTTTCTTTTTCAGAGACTCTGGTCCAAAGACTATAACTTCTGTTTTATCTGCATTCAGAAGCAGAAAGTTAAGAGTCATCCAGGTTTTTCTGTCTTCAGACATGCCTGTAATCTATGTAATGGGTTAGCTTCATCTGGATTATAGACAGATATAGCTGGGTATCATCAGCATAACAGTGGAAATTAATCCCATGCTGTCTAATAACTCTACCAATTGGGAGCATGTATAAAGAGTCTGGTCCGCATTGCCGGCAGTAAGTCGGGCTCGTTTCCGGTGAGAGTTGGACTCCGCCAGGGCTGCCCTTTGTCACCGATTCTGTTCATTACCTTCATGGACAGAATTTCTAGGCGCAGCCAAGGTGTTGAGGGGATCCGTTTTGGTGGCCTTAGGATTGCGTCTCTGCTTTTTGCAGATGATGTGTTCCTATTGGCTTCATCAGGTCATGATCTGCAGCTCTCGCTGGATTGGTTCGCAGCCGAGTGTGAAGCGGCCAGGATGGGGATCAGTGCCTCCAAATCCGAGGCCATGGTCTTGAGCCGGAAAAGGGTAGAGTGCCTTCTCCGGGTCAGGGGGGGTGTCCTGCCCCAAGTGGAGGAGTTTAAGTATCTTGGGATCTTGTTCACGAATGAGGGAAGAAGGGAGCGGGAGATCGACAGGCGGATTGGTGCAGCGTCTGCCGTGAAGCGGGCGCTGTACCGGTCCGTCGTGGTGAAGAGAGAGCTGAGTCAAAAAGCGAAGCTCTCGATTTACCGGTCGATCTACGTTCCTACCCTCATCTATGGTCATGAACTCTGGGTCATGACCGAAAGAACGAGATCGCGGATACAAGCGGCCAAAATGGGTTTCCTCCGTAGGGTGGCTGGGCTCTCCCTTAGAGATAGGGTGAGAAGCTCGGTCATCCGGGAGGGACTCGGAGTAGAGCCGCTGCTCCTCCACGTCGAGAGGAGCCAGTTGAGGTGGCTTGGGCATCTGTTTAGGATGCCCCCTGAACGCCTCCCTGGTGAGGTGTTCTGGGCACGTCCCAACGGGGGGAGACCCCGGGGAAGACCCAGGACACGCTGGAGAGACTATGTTTCTCGGCTGACCTGGGAACGCCTTGGGGTTCCTCCTGAAGAGCTGGAAGAAGTGGCTGGGGAGAGGGAAGTCTGGGCCTCCCTTCTTAAGCTGCTGCCCCCGCGACCCGACCCCGGATAAGCAGAGGAAGATGGATGGATGGATGGATGTTTGTAAACAAACTGTAATGAAATTATACGGGATTATTTTCGCTCCCGTAGCTACTTACCTCGTTAAAAGGCTGCGTTTTATTGCTCTGCTGCGCGACAAGGAGGGAAAAGAGGATTTTGTTGTTTCTAAGGTTTGAAGACGACTGCATTTTATTTCCACATGGAGGTTTGAAACTACAGGAATCTTATTATACATATTCATCAATCATTCCATCGATTCAATAAATCATAATACATTAATACTGTAATGGAAGGTCAAATTAAAGCAGCAGATATACAGCATGTTAGTCACGTTGATAGTGGTTTAATACACACAAAGCTTTTATTATAAGACTTATTATAAGACAGATCTGTTTTTTTTTTTTTTTTTGGCTCTTGGAACATTTTGAGTTGCCAACACCTGATCTAAACCATCAGAGCAACACAGCAAGAAATAATTTAAGGGGAAAATAGAATTTAGTTCAAATTGTTTAAGCTAATTATAATGTTGTTAATCTGCTTCAATGTTGATTGTTTTGATATTCTGGATATTTTCACTCTAATAGGTGGTTTTCTGAACCCCTATTTATCTTTCTAATCCTAAATCTATCTATCAAGAAACATTTGAAAGAATCACCTGCTCTGCTTCAATTATTCTCCATTTCTTTATCACTAAATCTTTGAATATTGTAGCTTTCTTAAGCTTTGCTCCATTTTTACTTTAAATCAGTTTTATGTGTTTTGGTTGTTAGAGAAACTTTTTGTTGCAATATTCTTTGTATTTTCTGTAAGAATGTTTCAACTGATCTGCTCATCAGTGTTTAAAGAGTGTGAGTCAATTAAGTATAGAAAAACAAAATAAAAAATGAGTCAATTTACTATTAATGCCTTATGATGAAGGTTTTTAATGACCTTGTAAAGGTCATTAAAAACCTTCATCATAAATGAGGATGAAGGTAAAATAAGGAAAACATTGTTTTCAAGATGAAGAAACAATCGTCTTCATTTCTGACTTGATTAGTTTAGATTTTTTTACATCCATAGCAGGCCTGACTTCATCTCTTTAAAAACAGAAAAGAAGAGGGGAGATAAAACATTAAGGAGGAAAATATAGAGGAGGAGAGAAAGTTAATAACTGCAGCCGGCCTATTTTAATTATTTGCCAAATCCCCTGGGTTTGCAGCAGCTATTAGAGGCACTGAGGTATTTTGGGTTAAACAGAATATTATTTTCTGTAACAATAAGCGACAGTGAGTCACCTGCATGGCGTTTGTTACTGTTAGCCAACGTTCTGCTGCACATTCGGTCATTTCGTTTTGGAACAAACCAGCACTGCCTGTAAAATACATCAACAGCATCTATGTGGCCAAGATCTGTCTGCTGAATATCAACAACACATGAAAAAAAGACTCTCTGCGACAATGAAAAAAATACCTGTGAACTAATAATAAATCTGCTGCCTGTTGGTGACTCTGCTAATCGCTGACCAAGGTTTGGTTTTCAAAGAGAACAAACTGCTATAATCCATCTGGAGAAAAACTCCAGCTTCTTTGATCTGGAAGAAAAGAGTCTGAAGATAAAACTCTCCTCTCGCTTGTCTCGCTGTTCTTTTTGTTCTCATGAGAGAAACATCATAGAACGAAAGAAAAGAATGAGAGCATGAGGGAGCGACTAATTAGCAGGATAACGAGTCCATCTGGGACAGTTTGAGACAGTTCATGTCTCTGTTCTCCTGGATGGAGGACACCTTCACATGGAGAGCAACGTCCTCTCTGCCTATAGAGACCCAGAAATCAGCTGACATTTACTGGCATACTCTATCTAATGGGATTTATTTTGCTTTTTAAAAAAGATATAAATAATTCAAATCACTTCAAATCCAACTAAAAAGTAGCCAAACTATAAACTTACTCTGTTCCACAGGTGGTTGTTGCTGATAGGTGGGCGTGGCCTCGCACCTGCAGCTCATTGAGGCTGCTCTGCTGAGCTTAAGAGGAGCATTCAGTCAGCTGAAGGAGTGTTAAACCGTCGTGGTACGCCTCGGCCTCTGTCCTGTCGACAGGTCTCGGTAACCTGATGTCTTGGATTCCTGATTCTAACCTGTTTCCTGTCTCTCTCAGTTTGTTGAGCTCTGGATCGCTCACCTGCCACCTGTCTCCGTGCTCTGAGGACCGGCCTCTGAATGGCTGCTGCTCAGATTCTGCTCTGCGTTCCCCTCCAGCCCCTCAGGGCTACCGAGTCGGACAAGAGATCCCTTCCCTGGATCAGACTGGTTCCTTCAGCTGCTCCTCTAACCTGATGCTCCGCCCCCTTTCCAAGTCCCACCTGTCGCTCATCCACCTCCTCCCATCGGAAAGCTGTGAGTTACGGAAACCATTCCTCCTGTTAGGGTTACAATTATAAAATTAATGTGTGTGCATCTGAAACATTGAAGAAATAAGATGCTACATTCTGTCCTGTGATTCAATCAGGAGGTTTATTCCAGACTTGCCTTCAGTCAGAAGGCATTTACAGGTTCATAAACCTTTATGACCCGCCTCTCAGCCAGTTGGTCATTCAAGGGTCATAAACCCCCCCATCTGTTTCTGCTCTGTGAATAAAAGACTCTGCTGCTCTGTTGGGGGTCAGATTGGTGCTGGGATGTGAGCAGCAGTCTTTCTCATTCCTGCAGGAAAAACTCTGTTTTAAAAATCCTTTTGTGCTTCAGATTCATTTTTGTCCTATATGAAATAGGAACGCACAATATTTGGAATCTAACACCTCCACTCACCCTCCCCGGATAGGTTATCCATACCTGACGGTAAGTAGAGCAGTGACAGCTCTGTTTTTTTGCTTTTCTTAATCAGTTTCCTCTTTCCTCCTGCATATCTCCAAACACTGACGTTCCGAAGCTCTTCTGCGGCTCCTGCTCTGAAATGACCCTAATTCTGTGTAGTGAAATAAACATCTTAAACTGCTCCTGTGTCTGCATGTGGACCAAACACCTTAAAAGGAACACACTTATAGACAGGTTGCATTTTTCATTTTATTACAGTTCCAATCTTGGACACAGGTATTTATATGCTGCTTTAATTTTTTTTAAATTAAATAAATAAAAATAAAACAATCTCAAAGGAAAAAAAATGTTGAAGCTTACAGAAAAATCTGATGTTATTCTTCATAAAGAATAACAGTTAAAGAAGCATTTTATAAATCTCCAGGGTTTCCTATCGCTACATCTGGCCAGTAATATCAAGATTCTCCAGTTTTCTAGAAACATGTCATTCTGAATGCACAGATACAGGAAACTGATCCTCTGTGCTCCAAGTTCTTTCCAAAGACTTTGTTAGAGGATAACGTTTCATCCTGATGCAGGATCTGTCCTAATTCGATAAACTGCTGGGGAAAAAATTGCCTTAAATGTGACAGGTTTACCGATAATCTAACATGGTTAACCAAAGACACGGCTGAAAGCAAGTCACTGGCTGCTAGATGATCTGACCATGACAAGTTTATTTTGAATTCTAACTGTACAGGGGTATAAAGTATCCGGGAACTATTCCCCAAACTAGACCAACATCCAACATGGAGGATGGCAACAATACTGACACATTCAGACCAAAGCATAACTTCATATAGACCCCAAACTAAACATTTAAAAAGGAAAATGGCGGAGTTAAAAGAATGAAATGTGTCCTTTAAAGTTTTAAACAGAAGTACTAATCAATGATGCCACCCCCTTTGCTCTGGGTGGAGCTGGGCTGTGTGCTGCATCCAAACTGCCTGCAATAAAGCGTTAAATATGGATTTCTCCATGGAGGTAAGCTGTCAGTTTAGCACCCTTAGTTGATGTGATTTTTGTCTCTGCTGGATTTGGTCCCTGTTTCCTGATGGGAGGAGCAGAAACGCTAATCAATATCTTCTTCCCCTTCCTGACTCGCGCCGTCTGCCTAAAGAGCAGCTCAGACTCTAACAGGAAAATAGAGCCGAAAGAAACTTTACGGCAAACAGGTCGTCTCTAAAGCAGCTTAGTAAACTCTGCTTCTTTTTTCGTCTTCAGGTGTCCTTATATCCTTGTGCTAAAATATACAAGCTATTGGTTGGGAAGTTGACAGGAGAGAGGAGAGCCTTTAAAAGCTACCAAGGTCAAAGATAAGTGGATGAGTTAACTGGCTGAATGAAGCAAATAGAGATTCACACACCAATCAGACTGGACCCGTCCTCCTGTCATTACTCTGAGGCCTTTGTTATTATTCGTTAGTAAACCACATACCACACATGCATGCTAATGTGAGACTGTGCAATTCTGTTTATCTTGCAAATATTATTATTTCGCTTTGAAGTTAGTAAATAAATATTTATGTAATTAACTAAGACAGAAAAAATCTGCATATGAATGTTAAGGGAAGAATGGTTTCCATTTTCTTTTCTCACGTCCAGTCTTTGCAATACAACATTGAAGAAGCTGGTTGTCTTTATAGGTTAAATCCTAATTCTGTATTATTCTCCCAGTTTTCGTTCTTTGTGGAGGAGAGTGGGAGCAACATTTTCCTCCGGTTTCTCAATAACTACCAGACATTTGACTTACAGGACAAACCTGGAAGAAACTGTGGAGGCTTACCGAGGATTTAAGGACACACAAAAGGAACATAGAAGCACTGATTAATAAATAATTTCTATCTTAGAAATCTCATGATTTTATCTAAGGCTCGGACCCGCATGCAGTGAAACCAAATGAAAAGTTTGACGGATTTTATTGACGATGTTAAGCTCGGTGCAGAGTTTCTCCGAACTCTGCTCAGCCGGAACTGGAAGGCGAGGGGAAGACAGACTGTTAGTTCAGGCTCAGTGGGAAATTTACAGGAGACAATCCGCCCCCTTAATGGCAATCCCCCTTTTAACGACCGACCCCTAGAATCATAGACAGGTTCAGATATTACAGGCTAACGATGGAACTAACGACCCATTCATCGGTTACCATTGCTTGTTTCCAAGCAATACAAGGCGTTGTCTATATAAGACTCAAACTCACTGCGGATCCAGACATTTGAATTGAGAAAGCTTCCTGGAGAGGTGGCGAAACGTCTTCAAATCTTGAAAACCAAGTCCAGTGGATATTTTTTGAATTTTTACGGAATGACTTTGACCTGGATGACTGAGAACCTTCATCAGCGATTCTTTATAAATAATATCATTAGCACTCCTCTATCCTTGGTTAGTTTGGCTGTGGAGGGTGGGGCAGCATCTGAGGTAGTCATGGAATCTGAACCGGGTTTAGACTGCTTTGATCCAATTGAACTTTCTAAATTAGCAAAACTATTGTCTTCATCTAAGCCTTCAACTTGTATGTTAGATCCAGTTCCAACCAGGTTATTTAAGGAGGTATTCCCTTTGATCTCCTCCTCCATTTTAGATGTGATTAATCTATCTCTGTTACAGGGATATGTACCTAAAGCTTTTAAGGTTGCTGGAATTAAACCTCTGCTTAAGAAACCGTCTCTTGACCCAGATGACTTGGTCAATTATAGACCTATATCCAATCTTCCTTTCTTATCCAAAATTCTTGAGAAAGTAGTTGCCAAACAAGTTTGCGATCACTTCCACCATAATGAACTTTTTGAAGAGTTTCAGTCTGGCTTTAGAGCTCATCATAGCACTGAAACAGCTCTGGTGAAAGTCACTAATGATATTCTCATGGCCTCAGATAATGGACTTGTATCTGTGCTCGTCCTGTTGGATCTCAGTGCTGCATTTGATACAGTTGATCAGAATATTCTTTTAAAAAGACTTGAATATTTTGTTGGAATTAAAGGAACAGATCTAGACTGGTTTCTTCGTCTTAATGCCAAAAAGAGCCCAACAGATTTTACTTTCACAAGTGGAGCAGTACGGCTATCGCCACAGTGATCCATTGATTTATGCATATAAATTGCTTTATTATAATTATGCAGGGAGTTTTATAGATTATATCGACACTGCAATGTAGGTAGAACAGGAAAGAAAAACAGAAAAAAATGTGAAAAGATGAAAGAAAGAGGAGATAAAAGGGATACAATGACAAAACATCTTCAGTCTGCTTCATCACCTGCAAAAAGATGGAAAAAGAACAGAACAACCAACGGACATGATACGAGATATACAATAAAGTAACACCTAGATACTATCGCTACTATCACCTGTACTCTGTGTTACCTGAAGATCAGAATATGGGCTTTTTCTGTATGGAAGTGAATCTCTGAGTACCTGGAGCCTAGCACCTGTAGTTGTTTGTGAGAGTGCACTTGTGCATGTAAAGTTTATCCATAGAAAAAATGCTCAATAGTGGTTGTGAAGAGCCAAAGAGGCGCCCCCCCCAGAGCACTTAGGTGAGCGCTGGGAGACCCAAAGCCCCAGACGCCAAAGGGACCCCAAGAGCTAAGGCGCCAAGGAGGGGCAAGCCCAGGAAATTCGACCCCCACCAAGGGAGGAGGAGAGACGGCCCCGAGGAAGTCCCCCAGCCACTGCAATGCCGGACGAGTCCGCGGGCTCCGCCGGCAGCCAGCCACCCACGAAGAGGATCCGGCCATGGGCCACAGGGACCCGAGGCCCCGCGGAGCAGCTGCCAGTACCCGCCCGGCATCCACCACCAAACACCGGAGAGCCGGACGGGGGGGGAATGGGCTCCGCACTTGGAGGAGACTTGAGATGTTCTTGGGAGAGGAAGCAGTTCAGACCCCAACCTGACAAATACAACAAAAAATTAAAAATGCACAGTCTCACACAGGAACTAGCTGTGGGTCTAGATACGGCCGAGGCGGTGAGGAAGTGGCAACGGAGGGACATGAGGGCCAAAAAGGGCGGGATCCCGGTGGAAAAGGGTCCCAGCGTTCTCGCGCACCTCGCTCTGCTAGCTGCTCCATCTTCACCAGTCGTTTTCCACAATGGCGGTCAGACAAACAAAACAAGCAGGTAAGGAACCAAACAGGAAATACGTATAGAGTAGAGCGGACGGAGAATTGACCAATCAGAGGCCTCCTGTCTACGGCACTGTCTGCGATCACCTACAATTTCAGAGTGTCTGGGGAGGGGGGGCCTGGTTTCTGAGCATAAACCAGCTTTCAGTCTGCAAAGCTTCCATCGAAGCTTGTTTTGCTCCACAGTTTCCACTGAAACAATAATGCATCAATTCTGACTGACAGATAAAAGTATTTAACATATTTTATTTTTTTGAAAAATCCCCTACAGTTATAGTGGATTTAAAAAGGTTGCTGGTTTGCCTCTTGTAGCTGAATCCTGACTGAAATATGCTAAGAATCCCTCTGATAGAAGAAGTATGACTCTTATTAGACGGCTAAGATCTAAATCAGTGATTTAAGGTTCATCTTCTCCTTCACAGGCTTGGCTTTTACTCCTCAGAACAAAAGAGGGATTTGCATTGAATTGTTTTGGCTTTAATGGGCTGATTAAGTGAAGCCGTTTGCTGAATACAAATGTCTCCCATCCTTATAGGTGGCATTCTGCAAAAGCACAGAGAATCCTCCTCAGCTCAGTCTGATGATAACTTCACCGTACAGATCGGTCACACGGCTGGATAAGAGCCGGCACTTTGTGTCACACATAAATGGATTTACAGTGTCCTGGGCTTTTTGCTCCCTATGCTGCATCTACAGTTTTCACAAACTAATAAATAGGCTGCATTGAGTCTAGATAAGCCGGTCAGCTGTGTGTGTCTACAGCGCTTTAAGGCACTGTGGGGAACTCTGGACACACTGGTTAGCGCGTATGGAGCATCCTGACAATGCTTCACAGCGCTGAACTCTAGCTGACCCCGGCTCCAATAATCCAAAGCTTTGCAGAAACTCCCACAACCCTTAACACCTTTTATATTTTAGACACAAAGGAAGGTTGAAATTCCCTTAACATTTATGAACTTCATGGAGAAATGCTGGCACAGTGGGTAGCACTGCTGCCTTGCAGCAAGAAGGTTCTGGGTTCAATTCCGGGCCCGGGGTCTTTCTGCATGGAGTTTGCATGTTCTCCCTGAGCATGCGTGGGTTCTCTCTGGGTACTCCGGCTTCCTCCCACAATCCAGAAACATGACTGTTAGGTTAATTGGCTTCTCTAAATTGTCCTTAGGTGTGAGTGTGTGCATGGATTGTTGTTTGTCCTGTGTGTCTCTGTGTTGCCCTGCGATGGACTGGCGACCTGTCCAGGGTGTATCCCGCCTCTCGCCCATTGACTGCTGGAGATAGGCACCAGGACCCCCCGCGACCCCACTTGGGACAAGCGTGTAAAGAAAATGGATGGATGGATGGATGGAGAAATGCTGACTCAAACTCTGTCCTTCAAGCGATGACGCACAGGGACCCACAAAAACATTCAATCATCTTTAATAAGATAAAAATATTTAGCATTTGTTCTGATTTAGAAACAGCTGTCCATGTTTCTAGATGTTGGAGCTTGGCCTGTTTTCCAGTGTAGTCCTGTTTCTCTGACTGTGACTAACTGGATGTGCTCTCTTCATCCTCTGACATGGGAGCTGGCTCGGAGCTCGTCTGCCTGGCTGTGTGTTTCCTGGACGGGGCCACCTGTGGAGCTGGTTGACAGTTGCCTTTTGTATCTATGCTTCTTTTTCTATGTCTGCTTCTGTCTCCTTGAACCCCAGTGGGCCTCAGCAGATGGCCGCTCACACTGAGCCTGGTTCTGCTGGAGGTTTCTTCCTGTTCAAAGGGAGTTTTTCCTCTCCACTGTCGCTACAAGCATGCTTAGTGTGAGGGATTGCTGAAGAGTCAATGAGTCGATGCAATCAGCTGGTTTTCCTTAGATAGAAAACTTTGAATCAATCTGACTGGATGATCTGGTGAACTGGAAAGTGACCTGAGATGACATGATGTGAATTGGAGCTATAGAAATAAACTGAATAGAGTAGACACTACAAACAATAACCTGAAACTTTTAGATCAGGTGTAACAGTCTGTTTCCTTCTGCTTTAGTGCTGGCTATCCTCACATGTATAACGCATCACAGCTTAGCAGCTACATGTGTCCCATATTGATCGTTATGAAGTTAAATGAATGCAGAGAATCATATAAACATTGAATGAATTGAGCTCACTGTTTTAAGCTTGTAAGGATAAACCCCGGGGCTGCAGAGACAGATATCTTCCTCCAATGATGCTCAAGCATGGAAGCCATACTCACCTTACAAAAAGGATGGCATCCATGAGGCAAGGAGTATTCCTTCAGAAGTGGAAATGAGCAATGAGATGCGTTTGGAGATGACAGGAGGAGGTGCTGCCAGTCTGATCAGTGAATTTTAAAGAGTCCCTTTGCCAAATGTGTGTCTCTGAAATGACAACTGTTCCCTTAAGTAATACAAGGCAGCCTTTAATCAGAGATATTCTCATGCAATGTTTGTTTTTCTCTTTATTGCTGACTTGATGATGCAGGGATTCTTTCCAAGGAAAAAAAACTAAAGGAGGCAAAGTATTAGTTTTTTTTCACATTGCAGATGCTAACATCTACGGAAGAGGATTAGGGCCACTAAAAAAAAAAAGTTAACTGATTTTTTTAAATTTTATTTTAGTATAGTATGGGAAAAAAGTCAGAATTCTGACTTTTCTTCTCAGAATTCTGACTTTTTTTATTGTCAGAATTCAGTCGGAATTCTGAGTTTAAAGCCAGAATTCTGTGAAAAAAGTCAGAATAAAAGATAAAATGTGATTAAATGAAGATGTTGAGACGTGTTTCATTTGATGGTTTAGTTACCGTCTTCCTGGACACGATAAGCTAACCAAAGCAACATTTAGCTTTGGACTTTAACAAGTGAAACATGTCGTCTATGCTCCAGTTTAGGAAAGTTATCGATCGTTACTGAAGTTCTTGGTGTTATATAAAGTTCTGTCCCGCGGTAGAACGCGTTCTTTAATGAATACCTGCTTTATTTATCTGGTCATAATAAAATGCCATGTTGTATTTTAAATAATGCAACCTCTTCCAAAATGAAAAGCACATTTTTACTCGGATATTGAAAAAATAATATTTATACTAAAGCAAATCATTCATCCAAACATTCCACCTTAAAAAGTTCTGTCGCAGTTCTAACAAAAACCCTTTCATTTTCCTCCTTAAATAATAAACGGATCCTTCCATTTAGAACATAAAGCGTTATCAATTATTGGTTGAAGGTATTATTCTTTTTAGTTTTTTTTTTGTGTTTATTAAGAAACTATCAGAGGTAAAGTAGTTTTTAAAGATTTGTTTTATCATCATCTATTCATTTAAACTCCATGAAGTCTTTATGCATTAAGGCAAAAGCAAAGCAGAAATTCAGCTTCAGATGAATTTCTCTAGGAGTTGCTCTACATGAAAACAGTGAGTCAGTGAAGGAGCAATCAGAGACATAAACAGGTGAACGAGTCGGAATAATCAGTCATATCTCTCTAATCAGACATCTGTGTGCAGGAAGGAGGAAAGGGATCCTAGTCCAAATGATGTCACTTGTGCATAAAAGCGTATCTAAGATGTGGATTGACATACACTCCACAACATCCAGCTGTCAGAAGACATTTTAGGAGAAATGAGCTAATTAGATCCAATGCATCTAGATACGTTTAACAACATCAATGAGCTGCAGGAGACCTCTTAAAAAGAGGAACAAACTTTGCTCAAAATTTCTATCATATAGCCATTCTACATGTTCAGCATTTAAGTTGATTGAGGATGGAAAAGTTAGTGATTTTTGTTATTACTGAAGCAAAGTTTGACCTCATGATTAAAATACCAGGAAAAGAACAATTCTTAGTCACAGGAGCCTTTTAATCTAGATTAAGATTATTTAAGAAAGCCAGTGAAGTCCATTAGGAGTGCCGTTATAAATGTTAAAGTTTAATAAACGGTGGTGAGAGAGGAACCAACTACCAGTTTTAGTCCGTGAGGCAGACACCCTTTCAACTTTTAAGGCTAGACTTAAAACTTTCCTTTTTGATAAAGCTTCTAGTTAGAGTGGCTCAGGTTATCCTGATCTATCTCTATAGTTCTGCTGCTATAGGCTTAGACTGCTGGAGGACATAGGGTCACGCTGGTGACTTCAGATGTTAGAAGTCTTATATCTCTGGATATCTCTTATATCTATGTCTGCTTCTGTCTCCTTGAACCCCAGTCGGCCTCAGCAGATGGCCACTCACACTGAGCCTGGTTCTGCTGGAGGTTTTCTTTTTTTTCCCTCCCCACTGTCGCTACAAGCATGCTTAGTGTGAGGGATTGCTGAAGAGTCAATGAGTCGATGCAATCAGCTGGTTTTCCTCAGATAGAAAACAAGAACAAGGAGAATCAATCTGACTGGATGATCTGGTTGATCTGGATCTATAAAGTGACCTGAGATGACATGATGTGAATTGGAGCTATAGAAATAAACTAAATAGAATTGTATATTGGTAGATAGCTGCTAGATCTGAATGATCTCGCTCTATGACGTACGTTTTCTGCACTGTGGGGGAAAGGATGAAGGTGGGGGGGTCAGAGAACCAGGGCTCTAATGGAGCCGGGGGGGAAGTGATGAAAGATGATGAGACTGATGAGCTACACCTGTGTAAGCAGGTACTCCACCAAGATCCTCTCTGGAAAAGATGCATCACTCCCACAGGTGAACTGCGGCACAAAGCTTACAGTAAAATCCTGTAACCTGTGATAATTCGCTCATGGGCGTAGGTTTGCATAGGGACCATGTTGGATCCACCTACTTGTCTCTACCAATATTTCGATGTGAAAAACATGTTTATAAAAATATAAAAAATATATAAAAAAACAAAAAAAAAAAAAAAATATATATATATATAAAATAAAATAAAAAAAGAAAGAAAGAAAAACATGTTTATAAAAATATATATAATAAATAAATAAAAAAATAAATAAATAAATAAAAAAAATAATAATAACAAAAAAAATAATAAAAAAATATAAAAAAATAAAAAAATAAATAAATAGAAATAAAAAAAATATAAAAAAAATAATTAAAAATAGTAATGAAAAAATTTAAATAAAAAAAAAATTAAAGAAAAAAAGAAAAACATGTTTATGATTTCCAAATCCAGCGTTGTTGCAGCAGTGGCGTCTTTTCCTCTGGCAGCTCCTCTGCCTGGTAGCAGCTGCTGTTCTTTCCTCTCCCTTTAACTTAGCAACTGTGTTGCTCTGTTTAACCCTCTGATTTTTCTGCCTTAAGTTCCTCCTTCTCTCTCTCTGATTGCTTGTTTTCTAGTCTGGATGTTCGCGCGCTTTGAGCACAAAATACAGTAAATGATGCTACAATACTGCAGTTAATTAATATTAGGCTACGATAACAGACAATAAATAAATAAGGTAATTATTACAAAGTTCAGAGTGCAAAATACCGGGGGGACCGGGGGGGGCTCGACTGCCCCCGATTAACCCATGAGCCCCCCTGAAAGCCTCAAAAGCTAAATTTAAATTTAATTTAAATTGTGTCAAAAAAAAAAGCGAGCGGGATCTAAATGTAAAATGTTATTTGGTCTAAAAGGTAAATACTTTAATCTCAGAATTCTGACTGAATTATGACAGTAAAAAAAATCAGAATTCTGAGATTAAAGTCAGAATTCTGACTTTTTTCCCATACTATACTGAAATAAAATAAAAAAAATCTGTTAGCTTTTTTTTTCAGTGGCCCTAATCCTCTTCCATATTAGCTCATACTATTAAATACTTTTCTCACAAAAACAAGCTCAGCAAAATAAACGTAACTCTGCTGTCAGTAACTTTATACTTGATGACATTTATTTAAACAATATTTTAGCTGTCAGTCTCTCAGTTAAAGTGAGAAATAAATAAACTTTAATGGTTTAAACCATCTTGAAAAAAACACAAGTGAGCCGAGTGAAGAAGCAGAATGTAAATCGCAGCATATCGTCAGTTTGCAGTTCTATATTTAGCTAAAACACCCAACATGCAGCATGCACTGACCCCCCCATCCCCCCACCCCCACCATCTGTTTAGAAAATGCAGTCATGCATAAACGTATTGTCACATATGAACACCTAAAGAAGCTGGTGCCAAGTTGGAGCTCCCAGTTAATCCCACTGGGACATGTTAAGGTTTCTGGTGTATAAATAAGCTAGAAGACTTTCACTTCTGGAAGTATACCTGTGTACAAGTATACTATATACCTGTGTATACCTGTGTACTGTAAGGGGGCTATCCCAGGAACAGAGAGCCAAGGGGAGTCATGTTATTAACCTCTATGTGTTTGCCATGTGTGTGTGCGTGTGTGGGTGGCCATGTCTTTGTAGCACTCTTAACCTAAATGTAAGAAAGAAATCACATTCTCTAGGTTCAGAAAGTTGGACTCTGAGTAGAAGTTGAACAATGATTATTTATTGCACCAAACAGGTATTATAACTTCTTTTTATACAAAGAATTAGGGGGGGAAAAACCCAACAAAATAGAGCTCTTTGATAACAAAACAAAAATAGAAAAAAAAAGTTCAAATAAAAGTGTCCTTTTCTTCTGTGTCAGGAGAAAAAGCTTAGATCCTTGTGGTGTGTGTGTGTGTCTGTTTATATATTCTTCTACTACCCGGGTAGTTTTTTTTTAAATTGTTTCTATTGAGCGCGCTTATCTGTATCAGAGAAGTTGGTAGATTTCTGTAGTCCTCGTGGAGTGGATCCCGTTCTCCGCTTCCTGTCGCCTGGCTCGCCACTGAACCACAGAAGGTTCAGAATTCATGCAGATCGGCTCCTGATCCAGCAGAAAAATAAAACCAATCTACACACGGGGTGTAGAAAGATACTTCCATTAATACTATGTTCATCTACTACTCTTACTCTGATTCTCTGCATTGTCATAGCCAATTAATTGTAAATATTGGTCTACAACATAAGTAGTGTTATGTTAACACAATTAAACATTAAGAACTTTTATTCTTAACATAAATGAACTTCTTCCTCTTTTTTAAAGCAGTATTTATATCAATACCCAGCCTTTAAATCAATATTTATTTATTTTTTTACTAAATCTTTATGAGTTTGAACAACCACAATGAAATAGATAGCATTATGTACACAAAACAGTACATTAGAACAATTTCTTACATCTCACTATCACATTTATCTCTCTCTCTTTGTCTAATGACATAGTAGCAGAGGAGGCTACCTGTGCTAGCATAGCAGCTACCCGCGATTAGCGTTAGCACGCTAATTAGCTATCTCTTTAGTTATTATTTCACCTAACAAAATGATACACAGTACAATGGTGGGTCACACATTGGATAAAAAAACTCCGACTGGTTTTATGGAACTGTCCCAGCAACAACATCTTCACATGTCCTAACTCCAACAAGCTAATAACCGAAGCCTAGCATCCTACCACTTAGCCTAACTCTTACCGGAGTTCAGAGGGCTTAGATGTGGTTGAAGTAGTTCTTCTCTCTTCCTCAAGGCTCATAAAATCTTCTTTATCCGGTTTATTAGCTCAACAGATGATTTTTTTCTCAGTTTGTGTATCAGCAGTGAGTGTAGCTTGGTCCATCAGTGTGATTTCACATGCTCAGTGGCAGGAACCTAATCCAATGCGCCACCATGTGGCGGAGATCATAACTACCGTTGTGTTCTCAAATAACATACGTGGGTCTAGTAACCATGTGGGTTACACCCTCCCCTCTTGAATCAACATGAGTCCCTTCATGAGCTGATCTCTGATTCACATGGGGGTTGTCGCAGCTATTAAGAGTGTCCAGTGCTTGATTAAAGCTCTCTAAAATACTCTGTGCAAAGGACATTAGAGGTTTCCCTAACTGAATGTAGTGGAACCGTTCAGGGGGTTTTCGGGACCTTTCTGACCTCCTTGTGGGGTCAGGTGTGTTTCTCCCTGTTTCACTTTCAGTTTCTTTATCAGATGTTTCAGGGTGATTTGACCCAGCTTCTTGTGGAATCTCTGCAGTCCCTGCATCTGCAGGGCTCTCTCCAATTCCATTCATTTTATGCAGTTCCTGTCCATTCATCACATTCTTTTCATTTGTCATATCCATTTTGTTTGTCATATCCATCTCATTTTCTTTTGCCTCATCCAGTTGTGCACAGCCCCCTCCAGCAGAGGACTGCTCAACCATGACCTCAGGCTCATCTCCTTCTACCAGCTCAGAGGGTGTTCCAACAGTTTTAGCAGTGGAATTGTTGTCTTCGGGATAATTCTGAGGCTGGGAGGTCGAGGGAACCGATGGCACAGCCAGCAACCCTCCATGCTCTAGGTTTGAATTGGGTTGCTGTCTCCTTGGAATTCCACACACCTGTGTGAATTGTTCTTCAGGAGAAACTGAGGACAGGCTTGGATAGATAACCAAGTCATCCTCAGATTCAGAGAGTTCCTCCAGGATTTGTGGATGATTCTGCCTAGTTCTTGGCCTGCGGACCTGAGGTTTGACTGGTTCCGTTTCCTCGGCTTCAGATAGGTCACCACAAGGAAGCAGCAAGTCCCTATGTAGAGTCCGGATGGGACCATCACCCTCTACTGACTGTACTTTGTACACTGGTAAGTCTCCAACTTTTTCAAGAACGTTGTACATACCGGACTACCACTTGTCTGCAAGCTTGTGTTTACTTCGGAACCTCAGGTTTTTCACTAACACTTGATCCCCTTTCTCTAGCGTTGACTCTCGTACTCCCTTGTCAAAATAGCCTTTGTTCCGATCCGCAACCTTTTTTGAGTTCCTGGTGGCAATCTGATAACTCTCCTCAAGGCGTGCTTTTAGATGTTTCACGTACTGAGAATGGGATTTGGGAGAGCCATCTTTCACCGGTAAGCAGAAAGCAATGTCTATTGGTAAGCGAGGTTGACGTCCAAACATCAATTCATACGGGCTGAACCCCGTGACATCGTTCCTGGTGCAGTTATAGGCATGGGTGAGTGGTTTTACATAATCTCGCCAGTGGCTTTTCTCCTTGTCTTTTAAGGTTCCCAACATGCCTAGCAGGGTTCGATTGAACCTCTCTACAGGGTTTCCTCGTGGGTGATAGGGCGTGGTACGCACCTTTGTGATGCCTGCTACAGCACAGAGTTCTTTAATGAGTTGGGATTCAAAATCCCGGCCCTGATCACTCAGCAGACGCTCAGGGAACCCGTAGTGCACAAAGAACTGCTCCCAAAGGGTTTTGGCGACTGTTATAGCCTTCTGGTCTTTGTCGGTATAGCAACCGCATACTTGGTAAAATGATCTGTAATGACCAAGATGTCCTTGGTATTGTGGCTGTCCGGTTCTAGTGACAAGTAGTCAATGCACACCAACTCCATGGGGCGAGTTGTGTGGATATTCACAAGGGGTGCTGACCTTTCTGGCTTTGTCTTCCTTCGGACACAACGCCCACATGACTTGATCTTTTTTTCCACATCTGCAGCCAATTTAGGCCAGTAGAACCTTGTTCTAACCAAGTCAAGGGTTCTATCGAAACCCATATGTCCCATATCCTCATGTAAGGACTTGAGAATTGAAGCACGAAGAGACTTGGGAGCAACAAACTGGTAAGTAACATCATCTCCTGTTTGACGCGTTCTATACAAAAGACCGTTTCTCATCTCCAACCTTTTCCTTCCCTTGAGCATCAGCTTGAGCTCTAAGGACTCAGGAGAGAGGTTGGCCTCATCTCCTCCTTCCAAGACTTGGAGAACCTGTCCGATGATTGGGTCAGCCCTTTGATGTTGCTGGAGCTCTTCTGTACTGTAGGTGGGTATGGTAGAGCAACCTAACATGTTTTCATTTCCATAAGTGTCTGGAATCGCATCCGGATGGATGGCAAGGGATTCAACCAATGTGATGGAAGGTAGGTCATCAACTACCTGAGGTAAAAGACGGTGTTGACATAACACAGCAACTGCGTCTACAGGCAAGCTTTGTTGATCTGGAGATGAAGAAAGATGGTGAAAAGCAAACTTTTTGATTCGCTCCTTCTCTTCAAGGGATGCATGATCATCTGCTATATTGTCATGCGGCCGTCTAGAAAGACCATCGGCATCCTGGTTGCTCTTCCCAGCACGGTATTTTATGTCAAAGTTGAAGGTCGAAAGAGCTGCTAGCCAGCGATAACTGGCAGCATCTAGTTTGGCTGACTTTAGTATATAGGTCAAAGGATTGTTATCCGTTATGACAGTGAACGTATTACCATAAAGGTAATCATGAAACTTCTCAACAATCGACCATTTAAGAGCTAGGAATTCTAGCTTATGCGCGGGATAACGTTTTTCACTGGATGAAAGGCCTCTGCTCGCATAAGCAATGACTCGCATTTCACCATCCTGTTCTTGGTACAGGGCAGCCCCTAGACCTGAAGTGCTGGCATCAGTATGGAGCACATATTGTAGTTTTGGGTCAGCAAAACCAAGGACAGGTGCAGATGTGAGTTTTTCTATGATCAGGTCGAAAGCTTTTTGACATTCAGGAGTCCAGCGCTCATTAAAGGGCTCTTTGGGGTTGAAGTACGCTCCAGGGTTAGATGTCTTTTGGCCCTTTCGGTAAGGTGGGTAGCCGCTGGTAAGATCATTCAGGGGTTTGACTATTTTAGAATAGTCTCTGACAAAGCGGCGGTAGTACCCCGCAAAGCCTAAAAAAGACTTGAGATCACCAAGTGTTTGGGGCCTAGGCCAGGTGCGGAGAGCACTGACCTTATCCGGGTCAGTCTCTACTCCTCTGCTAGAAACAATGTGTCCTAAATACCGTACAGAGCTCTGGAAGAATTGGCATTTTTTGGGAGAGAGTTTCAAGCCATTTTCTCTTAGTTGCTGGAGGACATGTTTAAGCCTAATTTCATGCTCTTCTAACGTGTCAGAAAAGACGATGATGTCATCCAAAAACACCAGTACTTCCTTCAGATTAAGGCTCCCCATGACTCGTTCCATCAGTCGTTGGAAGGTACTGGGGGCATTTGTGATGCCTTGGGGCATGCGGTTGAATTCATAGAACCCCAAGGGACACACAAAAGCGGTCTTGTGCTTATCGCGTTCCTCCATCTCATTTTAAGTCCATTACTGAGAACCATTTGGATCCAGCAAGAACTGAAAAAACTTCCTCAGGATTTGGCAATGCGTATGCATCCTTGATTGTCAGTGAATTGAGTTTGCGGTAGTCGATGCAAAGACGGACCTCCCCATTCTTTTTACGGACTACCACTATTGGGGAAGCGTAAGGGGACTCTGACTCGCGAATCACCCCTGCATCTAGCAGTGTTTGCAAATGTTTTCTGACAGCCTCATAGTCGTTTGGTGGATTGGTCGGGGCCTTTGTTTAAATGGGGAGTCGTCTTTTAGATTTATATGGTGCTTTACTTTGGTTGCATGCCCAAAATCATTCTCATCACAGGCAAAAACATCACGATACTCATTCAAATTGCACGTCACTCTATCTCTCCACTCTTTTGAAAGGGGAGAGTCACCAAAGTCACTACTAAAGTCAGACTGGTCTGTACTTTTGGCTGGTTTGGAAGTGCCAGCACAACATTTCACAGGGTCAGTTGGTTTGTCTGAGTCAGGTAAGTTATCGTAGACCTGTTCGGGAGTATGAAGTTCAGCAATGACACAATTTGAGGGGAGTGTGACATTGTGCTCATTCTCATTTCTGACCCACACGGGTAGTATGTGGGGACAGTGTCTGGGCAGAGTGATAAGGCAGCATTCTACAAACACTCCACCAGGTAAGGCAGAAGACTGAGGCTGCTCAACTATGGCACAGGCACCTGGGATGTTGGCATTCACATATCCTTCTACACAGACTCTTGTTTTAGCAGGTAAGATTTGGTGCACTTTATCTTTTAGAGTAGCTAACCCTATTCTTCCCGTAGAGTTAACTTTGTTTCTGAGCCTGAGTACACGAATAATCTGCCTGTAACCATATACAGAGGACAAGTCGTTCAAGTCTTTATCAATACAATGTTCTTCATACAAGGTATCTAGAGCGTTTGTGCCAATGAGTACAGGTAAGTCACAGTTACTATGGCGGTCTGGTACTACTAGGGCTAGGGTTGTTATTTCAGGCTCAGCTTCAACAAATTCTCTGGGGAACTTGAGTGTGATAGGTACATAGCCTAAATAAGGCACCTTTTGGCCGTTAGCCCCTTCAACATCCAGGCCCTGGAAGGGCTGGATGGGGTGTTCTGACAAGTGGGTTCTTGAAAAAGACGCAGTTACTGTGGTAACCTGGGACCCTGAGTCAAGGAGACAACTTGTGTTAACTCCTGACACACTGACATCGGCAACACATTTCTGGCCCACAAGACCTCTGGGGAGCTTAATTTGGGGGTCTACTTTGTGTGATTGAATAATTGTTTTTCTTGTATGCTTTGGGTTGGGACTGTCATTCTCAATTCCAGCTCCTGGTCGTCCCGCAGCAGGAACTGCGTTTAGTTTAAACTCCGCTCCCAGGATTCTTGTTTTTGCTTTAGCTCTTTGCGTTTCTTTTCAACTAATTCGGGATTTGGCTCGTTGTTGCAGGAAGGCGCAATGTGGCCGTCCTCACCACACCTGAAACAGTACCATGGGCGAGGCTTCTTGTTGACCAGCTTCGGTTCTGAAGAAAGCGAAGGATTTCCTTCGGAAGGGACTTTGGGCTTAGCCTTTTGTTTCTTACCTGGCTTTGCAACCAATTGGTTTGAACTTAGAGACGCTTTAAGAGAAGCTATTTGGGCTTGTAGTTTTGCCATTTGTATTCCAAGTTTCCGTGGGTCAGATGGGGCAGCCTTTATTTCATCATCATCATCAGTGGTGTAGTCTTCCACTGAGACTGTGTTTGACTGGACTTTTATTCTGTTTGCTCCAAGATGCTGCTTCATCCTGCTGGACTTAGCAGCTTGTCTGTCCTCCTCAGAACGTACCGAAAGCAGTAACTCTGAAAAGGGGGGAGGATTATTCTTCCTCTGTTCAAGCTGAAGGCTGGTAAGTAGACTGTTATTCCAGCAGCCTCTACAGAACTGCTTAAGCAGCTGGCGGTCTGAATCACCTGCAGCTAACCCATTTCTTTTGATAACCTTACTCAGGATTGTCTGCAAGCGCTGCAAATAGCCAGAAGGCTTTTCTCCAGGGCCTTGATTCGTGTTCAAGAACTTTGCAAAAAGCTCATCACCGTCATCAATGATGCCATAAGCAGAGTCCAGAAGGGCAAGATATTCATGGGGGGAAGCATTGGGCCCGAGATGTTTCACAATGGTGGCCGCAGGTGGAAAGAGACTCTCAACTATTTTCCTGGTTACATGTGTAGCAGACATAGCAGGGTCTGCAAGGAAAAACTCAACATTGTTGCGCAACATGTCATAATCAGACTCTGAATTGGGACAGGGAATTCTTCCTGAAAAGGGTCTGAGTCGAGTGCTGCCATGATAGTGCAAAGGAAGATCACTGTTCTTAATGACATGCTCAACCACTACTCTTTGTATTTCTGGGGTTGAGAGATGCTCGGGAGATAAGTTCTGAGTCCGGTTACTACATGGGGATGCTTCAACTTCCTTGCGTGGGGGTGCATCAGGCTCAGGGGAAAGCGTCAGGTTGTCACCTACATTCAGGGGAGTTCTGTCAGCTATGTCCACAGCACTAACATGCTGATGTTCATGTCTAACCGCTGATGCATCTGGTTCAGCTTTCCTAGTTCTAATGGATGCTTGAATCCTAGCTAGTTCATCTAGCAAAACCTTCTCAAAATCTGCTCCACTCAACTGAGCAACATCCCTTAGTTCAGTTAAGTAAGTCTGAGTTAAGGTAGAACCTCTGTCTGCTGTGTAGAGCTCGGACAAGAGCTGAATGTGGTGGACAACTTCCGGGTTACTGGAGGGCCTATCAACAGGTAAGGTATCTTTAAGATACTCTATAGTTAGCCCTGAGCTGTATTCCACTATAGCTGTGTTTTGGAACCTAGCCTGACTGCTCGTAACATTAATTACTCTTTCAATCTTACCATACTGTCCCAAATAGTCAAATACTTCATTGTCTACATCCCTACCAGTTACACCACTCACTAGCAATGAGTTAAGCACTTTAACATTTTCAGATGCAACTGTATCCATGCTTGTATTTGTACCACAATGGAAATATATGAAAGTTAAATTATATTAATGTTCACAGAAAAATGCAAAAATGTCACACTGCTCAACTTCCTGTTCAAAGGATTTAACCAACTCCTGGCTGGCTCGCCAAGTTTAATGTAGCACTCTTAACCTAAATGTAAGAAAGAAATCACATTCTCTAGGTTCAGAAATTTGGACTCTGAGTGGAAGTTGAACAATGATTATTTATTGCACCAAACAGGTATTATAACTTCTTTTTATACAAAGAATTAGGGGGGGAAAAACCCAACAAAATAGAGCTCTTTGATAACAAAACAAAAATAGAAAAAAAAAGTTCAAATAAAAGTGTCCTTTTCTTCTGTGTCAGGAGAAAAAGCTTAGATCCTTGTGGTGTGTGTGTGTGTCTGTTTATATATTCTTCTACTACCCGGGTAGTTTTTTTTTTAATTGTTTCTATTGAGCGCGCTTATCTGTATCAGAGAAGTTGGTAGATTTCTGTAGTCCTCGTGGAGTGGATCCCGTTCTCCGCTTCCTGTCGCCTGGCTCGCCACTGAACCACAGAAGGTTCAGAATTCATGCAGATCGACTCCTGATCCAGCAGAAAAATAAAACCAATCTACACACGGGGTGTAGAAAGATACTTCCATTAATACTATGTTCATCTACTACTCTTACTCTGATTCTCTGCATTGTCATAGCCAATTAATTGTAAATATTGGTCTACAACATAAGTAGTGTTATGTTAACACAATTAAACATTAAGAACTTTTATTCTTAACATAAATGAACTTCTTCCTCTTTTTTAAAGCAGTATTTATATCAATACCCAGCCTTTAAATCAATATTTATTTATTTTTTTACTAAATCTTTATGAGTTTGAACAACCACAATGAAATAGATAGCATTATGTACACAAAACAGTACATTAGAACAATTTCTTACATCTCACTATCACATTTATCTCTCTCTCTTTGTCTAATGACATAGTAGCAGAGGAGGCTATCTGTGCTAGCATAGCAGCTACCCGCGATTAGCGTTAGCACGCTAATTAGCTATCTCTTTAGTTATTATTTCACCTAACAAAATGATACACAGTACAATGGTGGGTCACACATTGGATAAAAAAACTCCGACTGGTTTTATGGAACTGTCTCAGCAACAACATCTTCACATGTCCTAACTCCAACAAGCTAATAACCGAAGCCTAGCATCCTACCACTTAGCCTAACTCTTACCGGAGTTCAGAGGGCTTAGATGTGGTTGAAGTAGTTCTTCTCTCTTCCTCAAGGCTCATAAAATCTTCTTTATCCGGTTTATTAGCTCAACAGATGATTTTTTTCTCAGTTTGTGTATCAGCAGTGAGTGTAGCTTGGTCCATCAGTGTGATTTCACATGCTCAGTGGCAGGAACCTAATCCAATGCGCCACCATGTGGCGGAGATCATAACTACCGTTGTGTTCTCAAATAACATACGTGGGTCTAGTAACCATGTGGGTTACATCTTTAATACCTGGCGGGGACAATTTCCTAGGAATATGCTACATTTTGGGGACTCATAGGTACTTGTGGGGACCAACAACTGGTCCCCATTAGGAAAGTTTCTCTCCTTGGGGTGGGGGTTAGGTTTAGGACTAAGGTGTGAATTGAGTTTAGGTTAGGTTTAGGGATAGGTATGTGTCGGTTAGGTTTAGGGATAGGTATGTGTCGGTAATGGTTAGGGTTAGGGCAAGGGTCACGGTTAGGCCATATAAATTAGTGGGAAATGAATGGAAGTCAATGGAAGGTCCCCACAAGGATATTGTGACACAACATGGGTGTGTGTGTGTGTTTTCTTATTAAATATTTTCTTATTCTTACGTTCTTCCAAAAATCCACTGCAGTATTTAGTCATTCCTTCTTCTAAGTGAAGAAGCATCTTTAAAGTTAGAAAGCTGCAATGTGAGGCGGGAAAATAGAAAACACTGAATAGATTTCCCCCTTCGTTTCTGGTCAGCCAGCAGCATTTAGTTAACATAGAAACAATCGATTTCACCTGCAAACGTCCGTCAGCTTTCTGATGGTGCAAAACAACCAAACACTTTCTATCAGGATCTTTTCTATATTAAGTTATATTTACAGATTACAGACCGGCAGGTTTTATAAAAAGCTTTAAATGAGGCGATTAGCTACGTCAGGTAGCTGCTACTACGCTGGAGGTGAAGAATAGACAACACCTACACTGCTGCAGACAGATTTAGATGTAATTATTTTGTGCTTGAATGTAAATATCTATAAACGGGATTAAATGCAACAGCAGCAGCTATGGAAACCCAAACCTACAGAAGAGGATTAGGGCCACTGAAAAAAAAAAAAAGTTAACTGATTTTTAAATTTTATTTCAGTTGAACATGGGAAAAAAGTCAGAATTCTGACTTTAATCTCAAAATTCTGACTGAATTCTGAGAAAAAAAAGTCAGAATTCTGACTTTTTCCCCATACTATACTGAAATAAAATAAAAATAAAACTGTTATTTTTTTTTTTAGTGGCCCTAATCCTCTTCCGTACAGACCTGCTACATATTCAGTAATTAAAAACCTGACGGGGGGACGACTGGGGGCACATGGTGCAAGATTTTACTCCATCTCTACAATGTTGCCTTTCCTCTTTTATTTAAACTTCCTGGGTAACATCAGGGGGTTGAAATAAATAAAATAAAAAATAAATCTAAATAAATAAGTAAATAAACATCAGAGGGGTAATGACCCTAATGTTACCTTATTGCCTCTTTTTTTTATCTGGGGAGGGTTTCTGGTAGCCAGGTAAATTTTTAAGCTTTTTCTTCTTTGCACCTTTTTTATTTTCTCACATGAAATACAGAATAAAAAAAATCAAGTAGATTGTTTTTAGTTAAAAGAGGTAAAGTTTGTAGGATGTTGAGTATAAAATGCTTCATGCCAGTTTGTCTGCTGCAGCAAAGCTCCATCAGTCAGTGGCTTAAAACATAACATCTTTGTTATGTTTGTTATTTCTTTACAAACTGCATTTCTCTTTCTTGCTGAAACTCCTGTGAAGGTTATAAATTTGCGCGTCTCTCGTGTTCCTGAAAGGTTGCATCATCAGGGTGAAGATAACGGCGCCGTTGTCCTTCAGACTGACAGTGCAGCCTAGTGGTAAAGAAACAGAGCCTCACACATCAGATCAGCAATAAAACACCAACAGAGCTGAACTTTGTCAAACAGCACACCTTGCTCTGCCCCCGCCTGTTGCTGTCTTCCCTGTTGTAGTTTCTAAAATTTCTCAAAGGCTCGATGTTCCTCTGGAAACGTGGCGGATGAGCCATTATGGGGTCAAACAGGGACCCTCTGTGTGTCCGAGGCTCCTGAAGGAAGAGGAGTTCAGGGTTTGGCATCTATCTGCATCAAACGGGCCAGCTGCATTTGCTTTCACTCTCTACATTCACTGAACTTACTGATGGAAACCAAAGCATGTTAACTTAACGAGCTGCAACAATGGAGGAGATCCAGCAGCTCGGTTCAAAGCTCAGAAAGACCCTGAAATAACGTCAGAGTTCAGAAACAGGCTGAAGATTGTTATTATTACACTATAAGACGTCATATGAACACGCAGATGTAATGAATATTAATTCATGTTGACATTTGGCTGCGTCTACGGAAGAGGATTAGGGCCACTGAGAAAAAAAAAAGTTAACTGATTTTTAAATTTTATTTTTTTATTTTAGTTTAACATGGGAAAAAAGTCAGAATTCTGACTTTTTCCCATGTTAAACTAAAATAAAATAAAAAAAATCTGTTAACTTTTTTTTTTCTTCAGTGGCCCTCAGTGGCGGCTGGTGAAAAATATTTTTGGTGGGGCTGATATAGCCTAGTGTATGTCTCCAACTAATCCAGAATAAGAATTCAAATAAACAATTGGAAATGAAATACAATTTAACAGTAATGATTTAATTTACTATATAATAACAGTAACAGTGATGATTTGGGTCACTGTGACGGGGTTCTTTGGCCTCCAAGAATCCAGGCTCAGTCGGGTTACCGGTGTTGGTGATTTATTGAGCTCAAAAACTCAAAACAGGGTGCAAAAGAAACTAAACATACAAGATCCTCTGGGCCTCAGCCTCCCTCCAGTTACCAGCAATGGAACAAAGAAACAGAAAACAAAAATGGCCGCTCTTCTTTCCACAGCCCTCATTAAATAGTTTAAGCCCCTCACCTCAGGCTCTCTTATTTCAGATTTCTTCTCATTAATCAGTTTTGTCCATATATTACCTCCACAAACAATTGATGTACAAAAACAAATCATTTTTACAACTTAATTCTTTTACACAGATTCATTGACTTATTCAATTACACCAAACTGGGTTTGAACCCAGCAAAGACGCAGCCAGACTGAAGATGACAAGTCCCCGCATAAACACGTACACCCCCCCCCCCCCACACCCACACACACACACACACACACACACACGGCTAACCCCACTGAAATATTAAGTGTGCACCCTCAATACGCCAGCAGGTAACCAGGAACAGCTTGTGTGTTTTAAGTTCATGGAGCTACTGGGCTCAGCGCGAGTGTATTGGTCCTCACAAACACAGTATAACAGGAATGTGTGTGTGGCGCGCAAAGTTAGAGAGGTTGTTTTAAGCGACGAGGTGGATTCGTCACAGTCACAAAAACCATGACAGGAAATTTTCATATCCTACAACAGGGATGTTCTTCTGGCAAACGGGTAGATAAATAAGGATCTCACCGAATTTGGTGGAAGCTGCATCTCGTTCGTTACATTCGCCATCGTCCCTCTGATTGTCTGCACCTGCGCTTGGGTGCAGAAGCCTGTTAAAGCGCAGTATTTTCAGCGCCCCAAGACCATACATTTTTGAGACGCTGATTGGCCATTAAATTATTAAATTCACCTAGCAATAGTACATGATTGGCAGATTCTGTGCAAATGTGGGGCTGTCTGATCAGCGCCCCCAGAACAGAGACGGTAGGAGTCTGTCTGTGGAAATCCACAAATGAATGACAGTAGATAGGGAAATGTAGTTTATATCATTTGTTTTGCTTATAGGTACACACTCTAGAGAGTAAAACTGACATTTATGAGTTAATTTCTAAAAATATATTTTACGTTTCTCTCCTCTTATCAGGGAGGGCGGTGCCCCAGCGCCCCCTATGGGCCGGCCGCCACTGGTGGCCCTAATCGTCTTCCGTAGCGTCGGCGATCACCTTAATTATTCAGTGTTTAAAGTTTACTATAGCATTAAATAAATCCATCAGTAAAAGGTGAAAGAATAACTATTCTTTAATTCATTCGGACTCGATTATTCTAAGATAGAACTGAAATTGGCTTTTATAAAATATAAATGGCTAGAAGTCCCCATGGTGACTCTTAAAGGTGTTAATTAATGCAGGTTTCTGTTTTTGTTTCTGTTGGTTCCAACTTTATTGATCTAATTTTGGAGAAAATCCCTCTCTACCCCTCTCCTGGGGTAGCAGTGGGCTGCCATAGTGTGGCGCCCGGGGAGCAGTGTGGGGTTAGGGGTCTTGCTCAGGGACCACCGCTCCGCCTAAACAGACTGTAGATCATTAATAAGAAGACTTAGATCTGCTGAATGATGTTCTGCCTCTGCTGAAGTCTGTGAAGGTGAGGAAGTGTGACGTCAGACACCAACTGATGGAGACGCGTCCATCGATCGGGGGTGGGGGGGGGGGTGGGGGGGGGTGGGGGGGGCAGAGTAACTATTGATCACTGATCGCCTGCAGGCATGATGCTGCCTGTCTGGAGCCACCTATATGAGTTGATCAGGCAGGTGGTGACCGGCCAGCTCTGATTG
This sequence comes from Cyprinodon tularosa, assembly GCF_016077235.1. Taxonomy (NCBI): domain Eukaryota; kingdom Metazoa; phylum Chordata; class Actinopteri; order Cyprinodontiformes; family Cyprinodontidae; genus Cyprinodon; species Cyprinodon tularosa. The sequence goes on from NW_024038311.1 coordinate 65,257, forward strand.
GATACTGAACCCCCCCCCCCCCCACCGACAGCTCGGCTAAAGTCCGTGCGCGCGGTCGTGTGCGCGCGTGAAATGAAGCCGCCAGACTGAAGAGGCAGCTTGTGACTTCAGGTCCAATGAGCTGGCAGCCAGACTCACGCAGACTCTGCTCCAACGAGCGCGCGCTCCGCCACTCTGGGAGCTGAGGAGCAGCAGAGGAGCAGCAGAGGAGCAGCTGAGGAGCAGCAGAGGAGCAGCTGAGGAGCAGCAGAGGAGCAGCTGAGGAGCAGCAGAGGAGCAGCAGAGGAGCAGCAGAGGAGCAGCTGAGGAGCAGCAGAGGAGCAGCTGAGGAGCAGCTGAGGAGCAGCAGAGGAGCAGCAGAGGAGCAGCAGAGGAGCAGCAGAGGAGCAGCTGAGGAGCAGCAGAGGAGCAGCTGAGGAGCAGCTGAGGAGCAGCTGAGGAGAAGGAGCGGAGGAAGGAGAGGCTGAGAGGAGCATGGCATCAGATCCAGGCTTTGCTGCGATGCTGCTGCTCCTGTTTTCTCTCCAGACTCTGAGCGCATCAGGAAGCAACAGCAATGAAGGTTAGTTGCATGAGTCTGATCCACCGGCAACTTACTCACATGCATGTTTGCGTTTCCAAACTCATCTTTAAAATCTGTCATTGCATCGATTTAGCCGCCGCTCTGATCAAAGCGCCGCTGATGGGCGCGCGCTCCGCTGTTTTCTATCGATAAGGTTTGTTTTCCTAATGAATCCCTGATGCTTTGCTCACCTTCATCACTGACTGCGTCTCTCCTCCTGCAGAATGAAAACTGGTCATTGAACAACAGATTTAGACCCGAAAAATGTTTGCAACTCTTTGAAAAACGAAATAAAGCAGGATATTTATTTTAATAAATTAAATTCTAGGCGAAAAAACAACAAAACTACACATCTATCTATCTATCTATCTATCTATCTATCTATCTATCTATCTATCTATCTATCTATCTATCTATCTATCTATCTATCTATCTATCTATCTATCTATCTATCTATCTATCTATCTCACTTTTGGCAATAAATTTCTTCAAATTTTGAATATATTGACCAAGTTTTGCTTTTGCTAAGATGTTTAGATTTATAAAAAAATCTTTATATCATTTTTATTTTTTATTTTTTATCTTTCAAAGTGTGAATTTTGGAAATCTGCAGGAAGGCGGCTAATATTCCAGCTCACACAACAAGGGAGTTTATGTTTTAGATCGAATTCTAATTCTATGTTATTTTCATTTAATTCTCTTGTTTTAACACAAGTTAAAATTATTTAATTAATAAAATAGTTAATTTAAATCACAGCACTCCTGCAAACTATGACCTGAGAATGAAGAGTGTTGGCCTAGTGGGTTAGAGCAGAGCTCTGAGAAGGTTCAAGGTTGCCGGTTCCATCCCCACTGCCTCCACTCTGGGTCCCTGAGCAAAACCCTTAACCCCCCACTGCTCCCTGGGCGCCGCACTATGGCAGCCCACTGCTCCCCAAGGGGAGGGGTTAAATGCAGGGAGAGAATTTCTCCAGAGATCAATAAAATTCAATTATTATGAGAACAGAGATGGAAAAATATTCTTTGGGGTAATGCTTAGACTTAGACTCAGACTTAGACTTAAACAACATTTATTGTTGTTTTGTATAAAGAGTGTTTCATGCCATTTTGATTCTCTTAAAGTGCGGCAGTGATCAAATGTAAACATTGTGGGGAAAAAAAAACATGTTGCAAATGATCATAAAAATGTTTCCTGATCTATTAATATTAATATCAAGGTTCTTTGCTCTTAATCGTTTTTTATTTGAGTTTCTGATTCGATACTTTTTGTGACAAGAAATTTGTTTTGAAAATGTGTATGAGATTAATTAAACTTTAGATAGATTTTAATAAATTTATATCTGAACAAGCAGAAGTGATTTTCTTTAACCCCCAAGTTAAAAAGTACTACATTTAAAATGTAGGAACCCCCCCCCCAACGCTAAAGGATTTAAAAGAATAATCTGCAGAAATGAAGAACATTTTTATTTATTTATTTATTAATTTATGTATTTTTTTATGTATTTTATTTTTTTTTTATATATATATATATTTTTTTTTTTTTTTTTTTTTTTTTTTTTTTTTTTCATATAATTTTTTTTTTTTTTTTTTTATTAGAAAAAAATAAATAAAAAAAAAATAGAAAAAAAAAGAACATTTTTAAAGTTTCTGCCTAATTTTAATCTGAAGGTGATCTTCTGATTTGTGGAACTATTTGCAATAAATATTCAGTTTTCCAGGAATGGGAGCGTTTGCTTTGGGAATGAAAGAAGAGGTTAGAATTAAACTGGAGCCAAACTCGTCCTTCAGTGACGAGCTGCTCGACACGGCGAGCGCTCAGACGCCTTGGGATAGTCTTGGAGGTTCAGGCCCCCGCAGCCCTGGTGACCCCAGCAGGGAAAGACGCGTCAGGAAATGGATGCAGGGACGTTTTAGGCCTTGATGTTGGGATATAGATCAATATAAACAATCTGCTGCTTGTTGGTCGGCACGTTGAACGGATGAATGTACCTTTGATGCTAAACCGAAAGTCCTGTTGGTGCATTTTAATCTATAAAATCCAGGATGAGGTCTGGAACAAAAAGGATGAAAAAATAATACATTTAATTTGCTGAGCTTTATTATGTAATTTAATTCTATTCAGTTTATTTCTATAGCGCCTGTCATCTCAGGTCGCTTTCCAGATCATCCAGTGTTCCTGTGTTTATGAAATGTGGAATATTGAATCTGGGAATCTAGGCTTTAAATTTAAATTCTATTTGTTGTTTTTATTAAATCATAACAAGAGAATTAAAGAGAAAGAACCAAGTAAGGAGAATGTAAAATATTTAAAACTAGATCGTTAATTCAGATAGAAAGGATGTTTTCTTTCTAAAGAATCGTTTCTGTTGTTTCAGATATTTTTAACATTCAGAAAAGGTTGAGAATAAAAAAAAGAATAAAAAAAGAAAAGGTAGAGAATTAGAAAAAAAGAATAAAAAAAAAAGAAACTCAGACAACTGCAGGGTGATGAAGCCTTCACTCCATATTTGGATAAAAAAAGAAGAAGAAAAAAAAGAAAAGTTAGAGAATGTTGTTTCTAAAGCTTTTAATTTTTTGCGCATCAATTTCAGCTTTTCTCCTGATTTCATCATCAACTTTTTCTCTGCAGTGTTTGTCAAACAGGATTTTATTGAAAAAGAACCACGGACAAAAAAAAAAAAAAAATACTTTTCTAATAATATTCTATTCTATTTGAAATGAAATGAGTAGAATAGAATTCCGGTGAGCTTCTATTCTACGGAGGGCTGTTTATACCACGCTTTATAATGAAACAACTTTGACCTCAGAATTTAAAAACACAGTTTTTCAGTTTTATGGTATTTATTAAAAGTTCAAGTAAACAAAAAACTAAGTAAAACACATACAGTGATGTTTTTAGAAAAAATATTAAAATATGTTCTTACTCCTCCACATATACAGACTGGGTTGTGTGTGTGGTCATGTTTCTGTTACTCTGTGGGGACCATTTCCAAGGATTATGCAGCAGTTTAGGTCCTTAGAGGAACTGATTGGTCCAGTTTAAGGTGTGAATGGAGCTTGGCTTAGATTTAGGCTTAGCTTTGTGTTGGTAAGGACCTGGGTTAGGCCATAGAAATGAATGGGAGTTTTATGGAAAGTTCCCACCAGTATAAGTTAATTTCTCACATCGTGGGGACCGGCTGCTGGTGGGAGCCTAAGTTGGGTCGCCATGGGAACCAATGCTGTTTTACGGTCAGGTGTCATGTTTAGGTTGGGGTTGGTTTAAACCTGTGAAGATTAGGTTTAGAGTTCACAGAATGAATGGAAGTGAAGCTAAAACTAGATGAGCTCTGCAGGGAAAACAGAAAAAAAAAGATTTTATATTTTTTACAATTTTGTTCTAATTGCTGCTTTTCCAGAGTAAGTTTACTAGAGTAAATGATTCATTGATTCCAAAATTAGTTTGAATAATCCTTAATAATGCAACTAATTGTTTCTTTTAGAAATAATTTCTATATTTGATAAGTTAAAGTTGGAAATATGGTAACATTAAAATCAACAATTGTAACACAAAATAGCAGAATATTTTCAGATAAAGCCCAATAACTAAAATATAACATTTCATTATTGCTTTAGAGGCTCTTAGGTCACATAAAGCTTTGATCTCCACAGCAAATTTAAAACGGTCCACTTAAGGACACCAGTTAAAAATATATATATTATTACTTACATTGCAAAACATCCCAAAGTGGCTGCATTTAATCATATTCTCTGAATTTATCAATCCTAATATAGTAAAAAAAAGAAAGAAAAAGCAGAAATATTCGGATAGTTCCTTCCTACTGAAACATTCTTTAATCAAGATAAAAGGTGGAAAAGGTTCTATCCTACTAGAACACTGAGCCATTTATAATATTATTAAAAAATATATTTAATCAGTTACTTTCTTTACTAAGTGAAAATGATTATATTGCATATTAAACACAGACATAGCCTCTATTTCTAATAATTGATAGTTACCTGAAAACTCTGCATGCTAAAATACCCCATATTTATAAAAATGGTTCTTGTGCTTAAAAAGTTTCTTAATGTGCTGAATAAAAGTAGCGTGAGGTAAATTACAAAGAAACGTCTGTTACCCTAACCCTATAAAAAAAGAGAAAAAAATCCAACTTTTTATTTCAGTACATTACTTTGTTTGTAAAAATAAAATCACACATTTAGAAATAAAATCCCACAATTTCTGGCAGCCCTTACAATTCAGCCGAAAAATCAAATGGATTTCCTTGAAATATATTAATCTCGAGTTGCTAAAGTTGTTTGGGGTATCTAGGAACTTTAGATTAGTAATTCATGACTTCCTGTTTGCCTAGGGTATAAATATGATGTGACACAGACGCCTAATTCCACCTGTGGGGCGAATCTTTCAAAAATGTCAAAATATACATCTGTGCTGCCTGGCACTGCCTACGGTGCCATGGCAGGTCATAAAAATTAGTGTCAGGCCCTCTGGCACCTCCGCCGGTGCCGTGCCGGGTCATTAAGTGTCAGGCCCTCTGGCACTCGCTTTGGTAACATGGCCGGTCATAGAAATTAGTGTCAGGCCCTCTGGCACTTGCTCTGGTAACATGGCCGGACACGGAATGTAGTGTCAGGCCCTCTGGCAGCTCCTCCGGTGCCGTGGCAGGTCATACAAATTGGTGTCAGGGACTCTGGCAGCTCCGCCGGTGCCGTGGCAGGTCATAAAAATTGGTGTCAGGCCCTCTGGCACCTCTGCCGGTGCCATGGCGGGTCATTTAGTGTCAGGCCCTCTGGCACCTGCCTTGGTAACCTGACAGGTGCTGTGGCCACGATTTGCACCTGCTTTGTCTCAATAGCAAAGGACCTAAGCGTCCTTAGGAAGTCCAGTCTGCTCTGTTCCTTCTTCTAGGTGGCTTTGGGGGCCTGGTGGGCTAAAGAGTAGAGCATTTCGCTTGGATGTCAGAGGTTCTGAGTAGTCTTACACTGATACCGATACCAGTATCGGGCGGGGCCCCGATCCAGCACTAAAATGGTGGCATCGGTATCGACGGGTACCAACAAATAGGGCACAGATAGCATTTTGAGAGCCACAAGTTTCTTCAACTATTGTCACCCATTCCAGGTAGGCAATAAAAAGTTCTACTGGATTCACTTTGTTTTAGTCTTTTTCCTGCTTCACTAAGGAAGGCAGCAGCTTGACATGAAGCCATGATGGCAAATATTATACATCCCAGTAGTCTGCAGTTCTTAATATATACACACACATTAATTTCAGACAGATGGTGTCGGCGTGGTATCGGTATCGGCCGATAATGCACAGCCAGGCATCGGTATCGGTATCAGGGTCAAAAAATGGCATCGGCGAAACACTAGTTCTGAGTTCTAGCCCCACTCCCACAGACTGCCACTCTGGGTCCCTGAGCAAGACCCTTAAGACCCCACACTGCTCCCTGGGCATCTTACAGTGGCATCCCACTGCTCCCCAAGGGGATGGGTTAAAAACAGAGGTGAATTTCTCCAGTGTGGGATCAATACAGTTCAATTATTATTGTCCAGGTGAACACCAAGGTATTTCTACTCCTCCACTTCTTCTCCCATGATCATAACATAGATTGCAGTCATATCTCACAGTAAACATAGTTGAAAAGCAAATCACAATTTCCGCTTCTTGTAAAATTATGCATGATTAAAAACATTGAATTAAGCTGACATGAACATTTTACACGGCTGTTGTTTTTAGGACATTTTCCATGACTATGCGGAATGTGGTGCATTTAGTGCCATGATGAATGTATAGACCATAGAGCAACTCAACTCATGTGAAGTTGAGTTCAGTTCAGCGGAGATTATTGCACCAAATGTTGTGTGCCAACCGCCATACAACAAAAGAAGAAGAAGAAGGAAAAGTTCAGTTGATTGCTGCTTGCTTGGTACCACAGACGCTACATGCTAGTCCAGGAAGAGGGAATTTTGTTAGCAAAAGACTTAATATAATCTAGGGCTGGGCGATAATTCAATAACGATATATATCGATCGATAGATGTGTGGCGCAATAGAAAAAAAGCGGGTCGATAAAAGTTCGATTAAAAAAAACGCAGTTTTCCTTCCTTCTCATTGTAGCCTAGCATGTAGGTTTATGCTAATCACTGCTTCCTCCCAACCAATCACAATCGCGGACCCAGGCACGCCGTCACCAAGCGCCGCCCTCTCAAACCACAACACAGAGCACATGAAGATGTCGCAGCAAGGAGAGGCGGAGGAAATTGTTCCAAAGAAGGGTTCTTGTAGTTCTGCAGTCTGGCAGTATTTCATGGCAAGTCAGATCAAAAACAAACCACAGTCATCTGGAAAATGTGTCGGGAACCAGTGAAAACCAGTCTGATAACGAAACCAACTTTTTTTTATCATCTCAGCCGCTCACACCCGCAGGAGTACGAGCTGTGGAGGCCCCACCGCGGCTCTCCTCCCAGGAATCTTCGGAAAATATATATATATATTCAGTTCTGGGCAGTTTCCCACGTAGTTCTAACAATTGAGAGAAAAATGCTGAAGGGCCAGAAACTTCAAAGTAATAACTCAGGTTAAGGCAGGAAACGGGGGCGGCGGCGGCGGTGGGGGGCATTTATTTATTTGTTATATTTATTTTGGTCACTTTTCTGGTCACTTTAGTTTATTCTTTGTCAGTATTTAATAACATAACTCAGGTCTCTTAAGTTATTTTTCTTTAAAACAATTCTGTTATGTTTAAAAAAGTTGGTTAAATAAAGATTTAATTGGAAGTCTGTGTTTGTGTTCTTTATTAAAATTAAATCATTTAGCAATATTATAAAAAGTCCAGGCAGAGCTGCACATAAAATATGGTTTCAAATCTTTTCACTAATTATCGATATCGATCAATATGCATTTTTTTTTATCGATAAGCTTTTTTTCTATATCGCCCAGCTCTAATATAATCTGCTGGGCTTTTCTGGTATAGAAGACTGTTGTGAATCAGAGCCATATAACGTGGACTAATGTACCTAAAGCAAACTCCTCTAGTCCCTGGAGAGTCTTTGTTTTTCGTTGACATGGAGAGCCTTACAGACAGACAACAAACAAACTATTTTTCCTTCTGGTTGTTGTTGATTTTTTTAACACAGGATTGTGTTTCTTGTCACTCCAAGGCTTTTTTCTCCTGCAGGCTCCAGTCTTTATGAAGACATCAACCTTGTTAGCCAGCTGTCAACAGACATGTTCGAGTCTCCATATCAATATGTTTGCAGAGCAGTTAAAAAGTGATGCCTCCCCAGGTGGAGTCCTGTCCATCCCGTTATCCCAAACTGACTCTAGGTTGACCCATGATGAGCTGCCAGCGGCTGTCTCTGCATTTCAGCCAGGCTGCAGGGAAATGCACACCTCTACACTAACGTGTGTGTTAGAGAACTTCCTACTGGGAAAGCAGAGGATAAAACAACATTTGAGAAATGATTGTGATTAAAGCTCAGCAGGCCGACAATGGACTGCAGTTGTGGTTGTGTTGACACATCCGTGCTGGGAAAATATCCGCCTGATCCTCCCTTCATAGAAATGATAGAGAGAGAGAGAGAGAGAGAGAGAGAGAGCTGTCTCTGCAGGTTGGACCTCCTCTCAGATGAACAGCAGATACATTTAAAACAAAGAAACATCCACGTAATAGAGCGTTACAAAGCAAGACTACGGAAGAGGATTAGGGCCACTGAAAAAAAACAAAAACGTTAACATTTTTTAAATTTTATTTCAGTATAGTATGGGAAAAAAGTCAGAATTCTGACTTAATTTGAGTCAGAATTCTGACTTTTTTCTCAGAACTCTGAGATTAAAGTCAGAATTCTGAAATTAAAGTCAGAATTCTGGCTTTTTTCCCATGTTAAACTGAAATAAAATTTAAAAATCAGTTAACTTTTTTTTTTTTTCAGTGGCCCTAATCCTCTTCCGTACAAGACAGACGGATTCAGGAAAACAACTATTTGCAGATGCTGCACACAGGTGCTCTCACTGAGATGTGACTGGATGCTTTCTTCTTTTAATGTTTTAATAAACACTGGAAGAAAAGCTCTCAGTTCATTTTTATGCTTGAAAAGATTTAGATTAAGTTTAATAGAAGCCCAGTAAAGGTATTTAATGGTCTGATCACCATTGGCAGCCTTTTCCCATTGAAGTGAAAACAAAGAGCCTTTCTGTCTGATAAGGTCAAACTCTTAGTTTATGAATAATCAAGGCTGTTTAAATAGAAAAGAACAGAATAGAATAGAATAGAGTAGAAAATCCCTTTAATTTCCCTCAATGAGGATATTCTGGTGTTCCAGCAGCAAAAGAAGGCAGCATTCTGCGGCACGCATGGCCTCAGTAAGAATTTATTCGATTTAGGGATAGACAGACATATTTTGAGTCATTAGCCAATCAGGAGACACCTTATCAATGCACTCGCCCCCGAGAGTAGGGACATGAACCACCGACTTAACTTACAATCACGCTGCAAAAGCTGATCAAAGCTGTTAGAATACTCTTACATTTAGTGCATCTGCCCTTAATTTGAGCTGATCTGCCAAAGGAAATAAACATCCGTTCCTAATATAAGATGGTTAGATATGGTGCGTTTGAAATAAGATAATAAAATCTATTTTTCTTATTTTAATCCTATATAATCTTAATCCATCTGTGTGTTTTCAATCTGCTGGATGCAAACAAGGAAGTTCAAAGGAAGTTCAAAGGGAGTTTTTCCTCTCCACTGTCGCTACAAGCATGCTTAGTGTGAGGGATTGCTGAAGAGTCAATGAGTCGATGCAATCAGCTGGTTTTCCTTGGATAGAAAACTTTGAATCAATCTGACTGGATGATCTGGTGAACTGGATCTATAAAGTGACCTGAGATGTTAAAAGAGCTGCTTTTTAAAGCTACAGTGTGTAACTTTTAGCGACATCTAGCGGTCAGACTGCAGACCGCAGCAACATGAACATCCCCCCCCACCGCTTCTCTCCCCCAACAGTACGGCGAGCGTTACGGGACAAAATATCTTCCACGACGTCCGCATCACCTACCTTCTCAAGTGATGGGGTTTGTTTACATAGATAATTTTACAGATAGTATTTCATTAGTCTGTGTAGGGTATAGATTTCATGTAGACTTAAGATAATAAATATACCCGTTATTTTTTCTACATCGTTGTGACGTTTTGGCGATCTCGCAATCGCTAGTTTGTTGGCTCTACGCTGCCGTAGCGCAAAGATGTCTGCCTCCATGGCTGCGAGACCCGCTCCTATGTAATTATAAATAATGAATTCTAAGGCAACGCAAATATTACGGTTAAGAGGCTGAGCTCGTAGATGATGATAAAGAACATAGTTATGTATAATATATTACATTTCTGACTGTATATCCCTGCAATTATTACACATTGTAGCTTTAAATAAACTGAATTGAAATGTAAACTGGACTTTAACAGCTGCTTCAGATTTCCAGCCTCACAGGTAAGTGAGGAAATTGTCAGTTACAATCATTTAACCAACATTAATATTATTAATTACCATTGATTGAAATAAAATCTAAATATAATAATTTAATGGGTAAAATTGTAAAATACTGCTGTCATGATCTTTACCTTCTTACTCTTGAGTGTTTGCAAAATAATGAAAGGTGTGCAGCTCTGCAGTATATATGGAGTCTGATTCATAAATGTTTAGTATCTTCAGTCTGTATCAGCGCTGCAGGTTAGATCTGCTCATACAGGAATCAGTCTGTCCACACGCTTAGCTCCGTATCTGAACACGCTCTCCACCCTCAGCAGCACAGAATGCTGAACATTTGATTTCTTTCAGCTGAAAAAGGATGATGCTAAATGTTCTTTAATATCTCTCTTGCTCTCTATGTATATATGTATATATATATATATATATACATATGTTATTATATATACGTATATATACATATACATATATATATATATATATATAGATAGATATATGTATATATATATATATATATATATACATATGTATACATGTTATTATATATGTATGTATATATATATATATATCTATATATATATATATATATATATATATATGTATATATAAATATATATCTATATATACGTATATATACATATACATATATATATATATATAGATAGATATATGTATATATATACATATATACATATGTATACATGTTATTATATATGTATGTATATATACATGTATATATACATACATATATATACATATACATATATATTTACATATAAACATATATATATATATATCTATATATAGATATATATGTATATATATATATATATATATATATATATACATATATATACTAGGGATGCACGATATCGGGATTTTGGCCGATATCCGATATTTTAAAACTCATGTAGCCGATAACCGATATCAATACCGATGTTAAAGCTGGACAAAAATAAGTAGTCATTGAAAATAGCAGTTTTGTTATCCATTTCTGACACTTTGAAAAATAATAAACTCAAATATATTTTCATTTGCTGATATCAAATTGATTTTTAAAAACGCGGTATCGATCTATTTTACTTTAAAAATCTCGTGAAATTTAATCGTTCTGTTACAAACTCTCGTGATATTTTGCAAATTCTTGTGAGATTTTGTTAGTAAAATAGATCGATACCGCGTCAATATATCAACATATAAAAATATGGCAACATTTGGTGAATTTTCGGGGGATTTCGTAGCATAACGATGACATATAGCAATATTTCATTAGTAAAAGAGATTGATATGGTGTTTTTAAATGGCAATATATCAGCATATGAAGATATTGGGATATTTTAATGGATCAATATTTTTTCCCTCGTCTTTAGAAGTTTTTAAGTCTGTAAAAAAGAAGTTTTTGAGGAAGAAGAAGAAGTAGTATTTTTTATTTTAGACTTTAGAAACTCAGAAGCTGATCAAATATTGGGTTTAATATCGGTGGGGTGGCCGATGTCCGATATTCAGTTTTAAGGCCGATACCGATAGGGGGCCCATTATATCGTGCATCCCTAATCTAAATGGTTCCTGGTGAACATTGGTGCCTCCATTATTTGTGTTCCTCCTCTCATGCTGACCTGCAGGTGTTTTTGGGTCTAATCTATTTCTTCCACTATGATCTATTTTCTCACCATAAAGAAGCTGTAAAGCAGAGCAGTAACCATGGTGACTGACAGTAATTATCCTCGTCCATCATTAGGCAGAAACTAGGATGATAAGAGCTCTTTATGTAAAATGATTTGGGGGGCGTCTCCATGCGGACCAGCTGACAGCGTGGAGCTTCCTCCCACTGGCAAAAATTAAAAAAGAATGTGAGTACTTTATTTATTAAAGGGGAGCTTTTGGGCAAGGCTGGAATAAAAACATCAGAGACTTTTGGAGGCAGCGGGTTGAGTATCTATTGATCATATTTCAGCTTCTGGCTGATCTTACCTCTGAGTGAACTCTCTAGCAGAGATCAGTAAACTCAGCCTTACTTATAGCAGCTGCAAAAACATCAACCTACTTCTCAGTGGACATGAGCACAGATACTAGAGTGCTTCTAAACTTTACTCTGTTAGTATCCGTCTCTTTGTCGTTGTTTTCCCCCGTTCCCTCTCCTCTATAAATAGCTCCGCCTGCCAGTTCTTCGCTCCGCTGTCGTTCCCAGGGGAAGTGGGGCAGGCGTGGACAACAGTATAGTCTTCTGTTGGCTCTGGCATCCCCTGGGAATCCAGGGGGCTCCGTAGCCCTGAGCATCCTCTATCCTCCATCGTGCAGCAAACATGACGCCTTTGAGGAGCGCCTTCTAAAATCACTTCCTGTTTGGATTATCTGAGTGTGCAGCTGTTCAGAGGATCTCCATCTGAAGTTAAGTTATTTTCTCTGTGATATCTCTGTATCTAAGTAACTCTAACTGACTACTTTAAAACATAGCACCTTCTGCTGCACTTTTCTACTGAGCACTTGTCAGTTTCACACGGTTTTATTTCTGATAGCAAGAAGTAGCTAGCCTAGGCTAGCGCTAGCTTAGCATTGCTATGGCTTCTCTCTCTCCCTCCCTTGACTCTTTTCCAACTCTTCCTTCTTCCTCTCCTCTCTCCTGCTCTCTGTGTCAGATGTTCAGTTATTCCTCTGCCTCCTTTAGTGATAATGGGATGTGTAATAAGTGTAGTATTTTTGTAGCTTTGGAGGCGAGGGTGTCAGAGTTAGAATCCAGGCTTCAGGCTGTTGAAGTAGGCCCCCCACGTAGCTGTCCTCCAAAAGTGCCTGAGCAGCCAGGCGATTGGGTAACTGTACGCAGAAAGCGTAGTCGTGGATCTCTGCCCACTGGTCACCACCAACCCGTTCACGTTTCTAACCGGTTTTCCCCACTCAGTGACACACCCACTGAGAAGCCCACTCTGGTGATTGGCAGCTCCATAGTCAGAAACGTGGCATTAGAGACACCAGGGACCATAGTCAAATGTTTGCCGGGGGCCAGAACGGGCGACATCAAATCCTACCTGAAACTACTGGCTAAGGATAAGGTTAAATACAGTAAGATTGTTATTCACGCTGGTGGTAATGACACCCGGTTACGCCGATCGGAGGTCACTAAAATTAGTGTTGCTTCGGTGTGTAAGTTTGCCAAAAAAATGTCGGACTCCGTAATTTTCTCTGGTCCCCTCCCTGATCTGACCAGTGATGACATGTTTAGCCGCATGTCGTCATTCAACCGCTGGTTGTCTAGGTGGTGCCCTGAAAACAACGTGGGCTACATTAATAATTGGCAATCCTTTTGGGGAAAGCCTGGTCTGATTCGGAGAGACGGCATCCATCCCACTTTGGATGGTGCAGCTCTTCTTTCTAGGAATCTGGCCACATTTATTAGTCCTCCAAAACCCTGACCACCCAGGGTGCAGACCAGGAAGCAGAGTTGTAGTTTAACACACATCTCTGCAGCTTCTCTACTGTTACCCACTCTTTACTGGTTGAACTGTAAAGTGCCTTGAGATGACATGTGTTGTGAATTTGGCGCTATATAAATAAACTGAATTGAATTGAATTGAATTTACTCCATCCAGACAGTGTCTTGCCCACGACCAAAATCTAATAAATTAGCAAAGATTCCCAAAGGAGTAAATCATGATAATCTAATTAAAATCAAAATAACTCAAATTGGGGAAAAAGTTAAAACAATTAAATGCGGTCTGTTTAACATAAGATCGCTTTCCTCTAAAAGTCTGCTAGTTAATGACTTGATTTGTGATAATCACATTGACTTGTTTTGCCTTACAGAAACCTGGCTGCAGCAAGAGGATTATGTGAGCATAAATGAGGCAACTCCTTCAAGCTATTTAAATTTTCACATCCCCAGAAGTTCTGGGCGAGGAGGAGGAGTAGCAACAATCTTCCAGTCTGACTTACTGATTACTCCCAAAACAGTTAATACCTACAACTCTTTTGAACATTTAACCCTTAATTTCCCTGATCCAAATTTCAAGGCAAGAAAACCTCTTCTTTTTGTAACTTTGTATCGTCCACCAGGTCCTTACTCTGAATTTTTAGATGAGTTTTCAGAGTTCCTTTCTGATTTGGTATTAAATACTGACAGGGTCATCATAGTGGGAGATTTTAACATCCATGCTGACATTGAAGGCGATAGCTTAAGAGCAGCCTTTAATGCTATCTTAGACACTATTGGCTTTGTTCAAAATGTGAATAGTCCCACGCATTCTCATCTTCATACTTTGGATCTTGTGCTGACATACGGCATAGAATGTGAAGAAATAACAGTATTTCCTCACAACCCTGTCCTCTCTGACCACTTTCTAATAACCTTCAGGATTACTTTAACAGAGTTCTCCTCCCCCAAAAGAAGGTTCAATTTTAGTAGATCTTTATCAGATAGTGCAGTTATAAATTTTAAAGAATCTGCTTCACTTTCTCTCTCCTCTGTGTCACTGAGCAGTGCTGCAGAGTGCAAAAGTTTAGCTTATTCCCCTTCACAGGTTGATGATTTTGTTGATGGGGTTGCTAGTTCTCTGCGTATTGCCTTAGACAACGCAGCTCCTTTGAAAATGAAAACCGTTAAAAATAGAAAGCTTGCTCCTTGGTTTAATGCAGAGCTGCGTACTTTGAAGCAAAATGCTAGGAAACTGGAGAGAAAATATCGCTCCACAGGCCTGCGAGAGTCCTTCCTAGTCTGGAAAAATGGTTTACTGCTGTATAAGAGGACCCTTTGTAAAGCAAGAGCAGCATACTTCTCCTCATTAATAGAGGAGAATAAGAATAATCCTAGATTTCTTTTTAATACAGTTGCCAAACTCACCCAGAGCCATAGCTCTGTTGAACCGTCCATTCCACCTGCTCTTAGCAGCAATGACTTTATGGGATTCTTTATAAATAAGATTGATCTTATTAAAAATAGGATCATGGGCACTCCTCTATCCGCGATTGTGCCTGGGGTAGTCGTGGAATCTGAACTGGGTTTAGACTGCTTTGATCCAGTTGAACTCTCTGAATTAGCAAAATTATTGTCTTCATCTAAGCCTTCAACTTGTATGTTAGATCCAGTTCCAACCAGGTTATTTAAGGAGGTATTCCCTTTGATCTCCTCCTCCATTTTAGATGTGATTAATCTATCTCTGTTACAGGGATATGTACCTAAAGCTTTTAAGGTTGCTGTAATTAAACCTCTGCTTAAGAAACCGTCTCTTGACCCAGATGACTTGGTCAATTATAGACCTATATCCAATCTTCCTTTCTTATCCAAAATTCTTGAGAAAGTAGTTGCCAAACAAGTTTGCGATCACTTCCACCATAATGAACTTTTTGAAGAGTTTCAGTCTGGCTTTAGAGCTCATCATAGCACTGAAACAGCTCTGGTGAAAGTCACTAATGATATTCTCATGGCCTCAGATAATGGACTTGTATCTGTGCTCGTCCTGTTGGATCTTAGTGCTGCATTTGATACAGTTGACCATAATATTCTTTTAGAAAGACTTGAATATTTTGTTGGAATTAAAGGAACAGCACTAGACTGGTTTAAATCTTATCTATCTGATCGAATTCAGTTTGTTCATGTTAATGATAGATCTTCAACACGCTCAAAGGTTACCTGTGGAGTACCACAGGGATCAGTGCTAGGACCAATTCTCTTTACTTTATACATGCTCCCAATTGGTAGAGTTATTAGACAGCATGGGATTAATTTCCACTGTTATGCTGATGATACCCAGCTATATCTGTCTATAATCCAGATGAAGCTAACCCATTACATAGATTACAGGCATGTCTTGAAGACATAAAAACCTGGATGACTCTTAACTTTCTGCTTCTGAATGCAGATAAAACAGAAGTTATAGTCTTTGGACCAGAGTCTCTGAAAAAGAAGCTGATTAGCCAGTCACTTCATTTGGATGGGATTAAACTGATTTCAGATAAGAAATAAAAAAATCTTGGTGTTATTTTTGATCAGGACCTGTCATTTAAATCCCAGATCAAAGAGGTTTATAGAATTTCCTTCTTTCATCTGAGGAACATTGCAAAAATTAGAAATATCCTGTCCAGGGGTGATGCTGAGAAACTAGTCCATGCATTTGTTACTTCAAGGCTGGACTATTGTAATTCTTTACTATCAGGAAGTCCACAAACTGTAGTTAAAAGCCTTCAGCTGATCCAAAATGCTGCAGCCAGAGTTCTAATGAAAATTAAAAAGAGAGATCATATCTCTCCTATCCTGGCTTCTCTTCATTGGCTTCCTGTTAAATCCAGAATAGAATTTAAAATCCTCCTTCTCACATATAAAGCCTTAAATGGCCAAGCTCCATCTGATATCAGAGATCTGATTGTTCCTTATGTTCCTAACAGAGCACTTCGCTCTCAATCTGCAGGTTTACTAGTGGTTCCTAGAATTTCTAAAAGTAGAATGGGAGGCAGATCTTTTAGTTGTCAGGCTCCTCTCCTTTGGAACCAACTACCAGTTTTAGTCCGTGAGGCAGACACCCTGTCTACTTTAAGGCTAGGCTTAAAACTTTCCTTTTTGATAAAGCTTCTAGTTAGAGTGGCTCAGGTTATCCTGAGCTATCTCTATAGCTATGCTGCTATAGGCTTAGACTGCTGGAGGACATAAGGACCCCCATTTCATCATTCTGCTTCATTCTCTCTCTGTTCTCCTATTCTGCAGAATCTGTTAGTTCAATCTCTAACCTTCTGCTCTCTCTGCTTTTCCTCAGAGTAGCTTTGCCTCGTCTGTTCCTGTTTGGCTGTGACGTCATCCTGGAGAGAAACATCAGCTGTGCTGCTTCCATCAACACCCTTGTTTATAGATGTTGGAGATCGGCCTGTTTTCCAGTGTGGTCCTGTTTCTCTGACCGTGACTGAGTGGATGTGCTTTCTTCGTCCTCTGGCATGGGAGCTGCCTTGGAGCTCGTCTGCCTGGCTGTGTGTTTCCTGGACGGGGCCGCCTTTTACAGCTGCTTTTTGTATCTCTGCTTCTGTCTCCTTGAACCCCAGTCGGCCTCGGCAGATGGCCGCTCACACTGAGCCTGGTTCTGCTGGAGGTTTCTTCCTGTTAAAAGGGAGTTTTTCCTCTCCACTGTCGCTACAAGCATGCTTAGTGTGGGGGATTGTATTTGAGTCAATGAGTCAATGCAATCAACTGGTTTTCCTTAGATAGAAAACTTTGTATCAATTTGATCTGGTTGAACTGTAAAGTGCCTTGAGATGACATGTGTTGTGAATTTGGCGCTATATAAATAAACTGAATTGAATTGAATTAAAATAAGCCATGAGTGATTGTGCCAGGCTGAACTGGCCTCTGTAAACCAAATCAAAGCTGTGCCGCTTTATTCTAACCTAATATTGTGTTTTCACAGAAGGATGAACTGGTAAACTGTTTTTCTTTTGTAAAAGCGCTGTCTCCAGTGGATTTTGTGCTTATATTATGTAAAAAGTTGCACAGCGCACACCTTTGTGCCTGATTTCCATAACAATGTTGGATTCTGTGGCAGCGTAACGTGTGCTGCTGTGTCTCCAGTTAGAAGATATGTTGCAGCTTACAGGACATGCATTTGATGAAATGAACGAAAGGTTCCACTTTATGGCTGCATCAATGCATCCATTAAAAATAAAACAATTAGTGGAAGAGTTGCCACTGAATCATGGATTCATTAACCCGAATTAATGCATCACCTGCCAAGTTATGGTTCTTTACAAGCTGAGGAAGAGCAGAGGTGATGTTTTTTACATGAAATAAAGGATATTTTAAGTATTATTTGAACAGGGTGCATTCTGGCCTTTGCAAATTTAAAAACAAGGAAAAACAAGTTTTATTGTTTCTCAGTGTCTCTCTCTAATGAGGCTGAACTTCAGTGACCCCTCCTTCCTCCATGGGCTCAGGTAGCCAGGCGAGGTGCGTCGTCTTCCTCTGCATAAAACAGTTTCAACTATAAGAACTAAGAGCAGCAATACCTCCACCTTCCAGCTGCAGAGGTTTCTGATGGCCCGCCAACATCCGAGTGTTTAACTGCACCGGCCACTTTATTAGGTACACCTGTCCAACTGCTCGTTAACACTTAATTTCTAAGCAGCCAATCACATGGCGGAAACTCAGTGCATTTAGGCATGTAGACATGGTCAAGACAATCTCCTGCAGTTCAAAGCGAGCATCAGTATGGGGAAGAAAGGTGATTTGAGTGACTTTGAACGTGGCATGATTGTTGGTGCCAGAAGGGCTGGTCTGAGTATTTCAGAAACTGCTGATCTACTGGGATTTTCACGCACAACCATCTCTAGGGTTTACAGAGAATGGTCCGAAAAAGAAAAAACATCCAGTGAGCGGCAGTTCTGTGGGCGGAAATGCCTTGTTGATGCCAGAGGTCAGAGGAGAATGGCCAGACTGGTTGGAGCTGATAGAAGGGCAACAGTGACTCAAATAACCACCCGTTACAACCAAGGTGGGCAGAAGAGCATCTCTGAACGCACAGTACGTGGAACTTTGAGGCAGATGGGCTACAGCAGCAGAAGACCACACCGGGTGCCACTCCTTTCAGCTAAGAACAGGAAACTGAGGCTACAATTTGCACAAGCTCATGGAAATTGGACAATAGAAGATTGGAAAAACGTTGCCTGGTCTGATGAGTCTCGATTTCTGCTGCGACATTCGGATGGTAGGGTCAGAATTTGGCGTCTACAACATGAAAGCATGGATCCATCCTGCCTTGTATCAACGGTTCAGGCTGGTGGTGGTGGTGTCATGGTGTGGGGAATATTTTCTTGGCACTCTTTGGGCCCCTTGGTACCAATTGAGCATCGTTGCAACGCCACAGCCTACCTGAGTATTGTTGCTGACCATGTCCATCCCTTTATGACCACAATGTACCCAACTTCTGATGGCTACTTTCAGCAGGATAATGCGCCATGTCATAAAGCTGGAATCATCTCAGACTGGTTTCTTGAACATGACAATGAGTTCACTGTACTCAAATGGCCTCCACAGTCACCAGATCTCAATCCAATAGAGCATCTTTGGGATGTGGTGGAACGGGAGATTCGCATCATGGATGTGCAGCCGACAAATCTGCGGCAACAGTGTGATGCCATCATGTCAATATGGACCAAACTCCCTGAGGAATGCTTCCAGCACCTTGTTGAATCTATGCCACCAAGAATTGAGGCAGTTCTGAAGGCAAAAGGGGGTCCAACCCGTTACTAGCATGGGGTACCTAATAAAGTGGCCGGTGAATGTATTTGTTCTACATCATGTCAACTAGAAGCTATAACAGTTCCAGAGCTGTGGGGATTTGGAACTTTTGGTGTCAGCTTGGAGCTGCGCGCAACGGCTCCACCTGCTGGTAAAAATTCTACCGGTGGAATTTTATGCATTCTGATTTTTTACCCCCACTTAAGGCTGACGACCCGGTGGGTTTTAAGAATTTTGTTTTATTTTTTTAACTTGTATTTCCTTTGGAAAGTATTAGAATAAAATGAAGCCATGTCTCAGATTTTCTAACAAATTATCCTGTTTGCTGCTGACTGACCTCGACTCCCTAAACGAACACAGGGAGAGTTCAGAGGTCAAAGTCTATTCTGAGGTTAGCGTTGAAGAGTCATAATAACTTTTCCTGCATGAAACTGAGCCCACCACAAAATGCTTCCACCATCATTGGGACATGAAGAAAACAGGGGGTCTCTGGGGAGGAAAACTTCAGGGAGAAAAATGAGATGAAGACGAGGGAAAGAAGTAGGAGGGAAGAAGGTCTGCCGCTTTAGAAGGTGTAGAAATAACAAGATGAAGCTTTAATGATCCCTCTGGGCAAAGTGGGCCATTGCTGCAACAATTAACACCAAGGAAGCAAAAAGGAAAACAGATTTTAGACTAAAATTAGGACTTAGTGTTGCGGAGAATTTAGTGTTTAAAAGTACGAGTGAATAACATCTCAATTATCAGTATCCCATAAAAGTAGTAATTTTATTTTATGTTTTGTCTCATTTCAATCACGTTTTAGTTTAGAATATATTAGGTTATCCCCCAAAATACTGAAAGCTTAGTTAGAATGAATAGAAAATATCTGTCCAGAGGAAACTCTTTGCTCATATTCTCTATTAAAAAGGATCTAGCGGATCTATCACCTGAATATCTGTGGATCTGAACCAGGAAGCAGCCAGTTTTTCAATCTAAAGCCGGGCGTGATTTTTTCTATCAATGCACGCAGCTACAGCTCACACTATACGATGAAACCACAGGGTTTCGTCGTATGTTGTGAGCTGTAGCTATACAGTGTGAGTTCACTGCTCACCATGATTGTTACCACGCTGTGCGACCCGACGCTCTGATGTGATCTACCTGCTCACACTCTACGTCTAAAAACCAGGTGGGACTCAGCCCCGCAGTGAGATGGCGCTACTTATCTTTTCGATTTTAGAAATTGCATTTGGGTGCCCCCCAACACACACAAACACACACATGTTGTGTCACAATATCCTTGTGGGGACCTTCCATTGACTTCCATTCATTTCCCACTAATTTATATGGCCTAACCGTGACCTTTGCCCTAACCCTAACCATTACCGACACATACCTATCCCTAAACCTAACCTAAACTCAATTCACACCTTAGTCCTAAACCTAACCCCCACCCCAAGGAGAGGAATTTTCCTTATGGGGACCAGTTGTTGGTCCCCATAAGTACCTATGAGTCCCCAAAATGTAGCATATTCCTAGGAAACACACCCACACACACCTACACACACACAACATGACAACAGAGTTATTAGAATCCTGTAGTGACTTTTCCAAAACAAAAACGCAACTGGCAACTTTTCTGTGTGTTGTTAGAGAATTTAGGAAAACCAAGTAAATAGGGCGGCAACAATGAATCAATAAAAATCGACTTTTAAAAGCGTTGGCAACGAATTTCATCATCGATTAGTTGTGTCGCGCGATTAATGCGTCATCCGCCGCCGCCATCACTGCCACTTCACTGAAAAAAAATACGGCAGAGCGAGCCAGCGCCGCAGGCGCAGTGTTGCCAACTCAGCGACTTTTCAGACCCCTCCAGCGACTATTTTTCAAAAAAGCGACTAGCGACAAATCTGGCGACTTTTTACGGTGTCACTGGCGGCTTTTGGAGACTCTTACCTGAAAGCATGTATCGTTCCTACTCTGCCGTGGGGCGCCTCCCCCATCCCAACCCTGTTCTCCCGCAGGAGTCCCTCTCAGCGCTGCAGTCAGAGCCGCAGGACGTTTACCCTCAGCGTCCAGACTGCAAATGAAGTGCGCATGCGCCGGGATTGACGGCGCAAATTGATCACAATAATTAAAATAGCCTTTATAAATAAATTAAGTTGCAAATTATGAGGGCAAGGCTTTTAAAGTTTAAATCTTCTGGCAAAGATAAAGTAAAGAAGATCCTGCAATTTATGGAAGTAAAGCAGAATAAAATCCAGCAAGATCAGTAATATGTCAATTAATTATCTGCCACATTCCCATGTAAATATCTGTCTTTGGAGGATGTGTTTTTTAGCACCCCTAGTTCTCTCATTTTTATTCCAAATACAATTTATAATTTGAATCACAGGGCTATTTTTATCTCTATGGTTCAGTATTTTCTCAAGCAGCAACTTTAACTGCTATACTTTCCTGTCTTAAAAGGCAGAACTCTTCTAGTCTAAAAAAACTCATTTGTTGAAATGGGGGGGCCTATTGTTTGAACCCCTTAGGGGCTTTAAGAACAAAAATGCCCCTCTCCTGCCGCCGCCCATCCTCTCTGCTCCACCCCCTCCCTACGCTCCCCGAGCCCCCACTGTGTCTGCTCCTCAGACTCCTCCTGTCACCGTACCCCCAAGCAGCCCCTCCCTGGCCTCCATCTTCCACACAATAGGCCTGAGTATGTCCCGCTTCAGAGCCCCCCCCTTCTCCTCCTCCACCAACTACATGCCTCTCTCTGCCTCCCCCTCCTTCTCCTCCTCTTCTTCAGATGACGTCGTGCTACTAATCCCGCTGTCTGAGGAAACCACCTCAGAGGATGATGTTCCCATGCTCACCTGAATGACTTCCTCACACCTCCCCCCTCCCTCACTCTTAACAAATGAAACCCAGTCTTTCCACATCTGACTTTGAGCTCAGGAGCGCCCCGACCCCCTTCCCCTCAGTAAGACTCATCCTCCTTGTGCACATCTGGTGCCTTTTTAAGTCGTTTGACTTGTCGACACTTTAAATAAATTTTCGGACTCTTTATGAGAACCTCCCTTAAAGATGTAGATGAAGGCCATAGATGTTGATTATTTTTAGACGTGCACTAAGGGAAATAAAGCTCAGCTGCGCAGAGAAGGACAGAAGGATTCCCCCCCCATCCAGCTACTGAGGCAGGTTACTGTCAGACTGAAATCATCGCATCTGTGCGGTTGCAGCTGTGTGAATGGGACTGCATTTTAATCGTCGATGGCGGCACGATTGCCAATATGTGAACTGTCTGCGTACTTCTGCCACTCGCACCCGAATCTGAGGTTAGCTGAAACACATTAGCAGAAAATAAAAAAACTCTCCCCATCTGTTTAAAGTGCCTTTTAAGGAGTTTCCTGTAGTTTTAAGTAAATCAAGACGTCCTGAATCCACACTGCACACAGAAACACACGCAGGCTCATATTTGCTTCACGTGGATGCACGTATCAACACTTTAGTGGCTTCGTTATAGCTTTTAGGGAAAAAAAATAATGCATGCGTACTCTTCAAGCAGGCAAGAATCTTTTTCAAATATTGTTTTAGTGCAAACCTGTTGAAGTGAGTGGGTGAATGTAAGCAACACAAAGTTAATGTTTATGATGACAATCTCTTCGGTGCCTGGTTTAGTTTCCCGTGTGTGTGGTGTGAAGCGTCCCCTCCTCCCCCCTGGCTATGAAGAGACCCCCGAAATTCTACAGATAAACTTAAAATCTTACAGGACCAGATTGCTTTCTGACACAGGAGACTTTTGGTGTGCCATTCACGTTCTTATCGTGCATTTTAAGGTGTTTTTTAATTTCAGAAAACTACAGTTCTTTGTTGTTTTTTTTCTCCTTTAAGTTCTTTTCGTGTTTTAATTTACTTTTGCTTCGTTGAATGTATTAGGGTCGATGTGGAGTAGCCAGAAGTTTTAAAATTTGCTATGTATTTAGGTAAATAAATAAAGTGGTTTTATGGCTTTAATAGACGACCTCACTGTATATGAGTAAAAATGTGGCTGAGATTAAAAAATTTGCACTTTAAAAAAAAAAAAGTTTTTTTTTGCGCTTTATGAAACAAAGTAGCCTATATTTTGTGGATGTACAGCTACATTTCTCATGTAAGTTTTCGTAGTTTTGACACAAACATTTATTTTTCATATTGCACCAGTACAGTTAATGAGCAACCTGTACTTGTGTGCTTGTTTGTTCTGTCTAAAATGTTTATTTTGGAATAAAGAGGTTAATATAAAAAATATTTTTTGTCCGATTCATTGATTAATCGAAAAAATAATCGGCCGATTCATCGATTTTTAAAATAATCGTTAGTTGCAGCCGTAGTTTGAACATTACTCTCAGATTATTATTCCAGTAGATTTCCAGTAGTTTGTTTCTTGTATAATATCCCAGATGCTACTTTCCTCTTTGTTATACACTATTATACACACGACTATACACTATTATACACACACTAATTTGCAAACACTCAGACCACTTCAGTTAGCAGCGAATACTGATTACTGATGAGTTGGCAGCTGTAAAATGAAAGAAAACTAACTACAACTGCTTCCTTTGAAGGTCTGACAGAAACATTCATGGTACTTTGATTCATGGGTTTATTGTTCTTTATCTGGAGTTCATCAATGGAAACATATTCCAGGATATTACAACTGTTCTACTACATACACTCTTTTATTGTCTGTCGTATTTCTATCTTTAATGCTTTAACTCTTTGTACTCTATTTAAGCTACTTGAACCTTAATTCCCTGAAGGAGTAATCCCAAGGGAGAAATAAAGCTGAGTCTAAGTCTATCATCAAGAAGTCTGTTTTTGATACATTAGTAGTACTTAGAAACCCCTTTAATAAATTCACATGTATTTCATATATGGATTGTTGTCTTTTATTTATGGAAGAGCATTAGGGCCACTAAAAAAAAAAGTTAACTGATTTTTAAATTTTATTTCAGTTTAACATGGGAAAAAGTCAGAATTCTGACTTTAATCTCAGAATTCTGAGATTAGTCAGAATTCTGACTTTAATCTCAGAATTATAAAAAAAGGTCAGAATTCTGACTTTTAAAAAAAAATTCTGAGATTAAAGTCCGAATTCAGACTTTAATCTCAGAATTCTGACTTTAATCTCAGAATTCTGAGAAAAAAGTCAGAATTCTGACTTTAATCTCAGAATTCTGACTTTTTTTTTTAATTCTGAGATTAAAGTCAGAATTCTGACTTTTTTCTCAGAATTCTGAGATTAAAGTCAGAATTCTGAGATTAAAGTCAGAATTCGGACTTTAATCTCAGAATTCTGACTTTTTTAATTGAGAGAATTCTGAGAAAAAAGTCAGAATTCTGACTTTTTTCTCAGAATTCTGACTTTAATCTCAGAATTCTGAGAAAAAAGTCAGAATTCTGACTTTTTTCTCAGAATTCTCTCAATTAAAAAAGTCAGAATTCTATTAAAAAAGTCAGAATTCTGAGAAAAAAGTCAGAATTCTGAGATAAAAGTCACAATTCTGACTTTTTATCAGAATTATGACTACAATAGTACAATAATACATTTTCATCCAGCGTTTTAGGATAGCGCAAAGAAAGGTGAGCTTAGTGCTGATTTGTTTTTTGCTACTTGGTTGAGCTGCTGATAAGATACTACTGAACTAGGGTTATGATGTTAGCACTTTTGTTGCTGATGATTTGTTTTACTGAGCTTAAAAATACACATCTATCTGAAATTGCAAATTCTGTGGCAAGAAGCTAGAGCTAGCTTGTTATAACCACAACGGACTAGCCATTGAATAGCTATACATGTGGGCCTTTAATAAGGTGACCAGATTTATGAAATCCAATCTGGGGACATGTCCAGCTTGTAGAAAAAAATAAATACATGGGCAGTGATGCTTTCATTCAATTTTACATATTAATGAAAATTTAAACAACAAAAATCAAGTCTTCTTCTTTTTGTAACTTTGTATCGTCCACCAGGTCCTTACTCTGAATGTTTAGATGAGTTTTCAGAGTTCCTTTCTGATTTGGTATTAAATACTGACAGGGTCATCATAGTGGGAGATTTTAACATCCATGCTGACATTGAAGGCGATAGCTTAAGAGCAGCCTTTAATGCTATCTTAGACACTATTGGCTTTGTTCAAAATGTGAATAGTCCCACGCATTCTCACCTTCATACTTTGGATCTTGTGCTGACATACGGCATAGAATGTGAAGAAATAACAGTATTTCCTCAGAACCCTGTCCTCTCTGACCACTTTCTAATAACCTTCAGTATTACTTTAACAGAGTTCTCCTCCCTCAAAAGAAGGTTTCACTTTGGCAGATCATTATCGGATCGTGCAGTTATACATTTTAAAGAATCTGCTTCACTTTCTCTCTGCTGTGTGTCGCTGAGCAGTGCTGCAGATTGCAAAAGCTTAGTTTATTCCCCTTCACAGGTTGATGATTTTCAGTTTGTTCACGTTAATGACAGATCTTCCTCATGCTCAAAGGTTACCTGTGGAGTACCACAGGGATCAGTGCTAGGACCAATTCTCTTTACTTTATACATGCTCCCAATTGGTAGAGTTATTAGACAGCATGGGATTAATTTCCACTGTTATGCTGATGATACCCAGCTATATCTGTCTATAAATCCAGATGAAGCTAACCCATTACATAGATTACAGGCATGTCTGAAGACAGAAAAACCTGGATGACTCTTAACTTTCTGCTTCTGAATGCAGATAAAACAGAAGTTCTAGTCTTTGGACCAGAGTCTCTGAAAAAGAAGCTGATTAGCCTGTCACTTCATTTGGATGGAATTAAACTGATTTCAGATAATAAAGTAAAAAATCTTGGTGTTATTTTTGATCAGGACCTGTCATTTAAATCCCATATCAAAGAGGTTTCTAGAATTTCCTTCTTTCATCTGAGGAACATTGCAAAAATGAGAAATATCCTGTCCAGGGGTGATGCTGAGAAACTAGTCCATGCATTTGTTACTTCAAGGCTGGACTATTGTAATTCTTTACTATCAGGAAGTCCACAAACTGTAGTTAAAAGCCTTCAGCTGATCCAAAATGCTGCAGCCAGAGTTCTAATGAAAATGAAAAAGAGAGATCATATCTCTCCTATCCTGGCTTCTCTTCATTGGCTTCCTGTTAAATCCAGAATAGAATTTAAAATCCTCCTTCTCACATATAAAGCCTTAAATGGCCAAGCTCCATCTGATATCAGAGATCTGATTGTTCCTTATGTTCCTAACAGAGCACTTCGCTCTCAATCTGCAGGTTTACTAGTGGTTCCTAGAATTTATTTGTCTTTCTTTGTCACCCTTTGACAGACAGGCAAGATTCCAGACTTTATCTCTGCTTCTTGGCCAATAGAGCAGATTTCAGTTATTTTATTTACAAAGCAGTTAGGACACATACAACAATCTGTATTTAGCAGTCACTTAAATGATACATGAAGAACTAAAGCACACAAGGCTCCACCAGTGGTGTGCAGGCTGTATTCAAACTTGAGAACATTGATTCACTAAACAAAATAGAGCAGAGCAATAAACTGTGTCTGTGCGAATGTTGACTCAGCAGTGACAATATTAAATGTAGAAATTTGATCTAGCTGAATAAATATTTGAAAACTTCAGAATGCTTTGATTGAATTATGTATCACATGATCGGGGCCTGATCTTTGTGCTTTCTTGCAACATAAACGGATTCGCACAGCAAACCAATAGCAAGGAAGCATAAACTGTTTCATAACAAGGTACCAGAAGAAAAAAAAGTAATGTAAACAGTAACAATGAAGTTATCCTTTTACCAGAGTTGCTGTAATTAGTTTTGCCTCTCTGCGAATTTTAGTTTCCATGCACGTGTTTTTATGGGGTCTCTGTTGTGCAGTCAGGCGCAGGTAAACTTTCATGTTCCCCCAAATACACGTTTTTTGAGGTTTCAACTCTCATTAACAACTATAAAGTAAAAATTGTCATCAAAGCATCCAATTTTTTGTGGGTTTTTTTTTGCCCGCCTATAATATTAAAAGGTGGAAACTTTACCTTTCCTTCTTCCTTATTGGTTATGAATGCTTTGCACATTTAAATAAATTAAATACACTGTTTTGGTGGCAGTTGACCATTTAGAGTTTACATTTAACATGCTCAGATACATGCATACATCTACACTGTCAGAAGCAGAGGCAGGTAGGCAGAGGCGAATTTTGGTGGGTTTAATGAGGTCCACAGGAACTGAGGCAGGAATCAAAAAATCCAACAAAATAACAAACGAACCAGAACCAAGGAGACATCAGGGGAAAACCAAACTCTAGGAGCCAGGGAGAGACGAGGAAGGCAGACAGACGTTAGACGAGGATCCAGCAAACAGGAACTGAAGAGGGAGGGCTTTTAAAGGGGACAGATACAAAGAGAGGGCTAACGAGGGGATTGAAAACAGGTGAGGACAGAACAGAAAACAGAGCAAGGGAAAGAGGACACAAGAGGGCAGCAGAGGACAACAAATGGAAAACCAAGACTGTGACACCTGTCTGCACTTTCCAAGTATTCCTTTCCTGCTAGAATCTTGTCCCCTACTGTGAGTTGCTAGATTGTTTCTGTGCCATAACCTGCACCTAAGATCTTCCCTATTATGTTAGATCTGGGCCTCCATTGCCCTGGTGTTACAGTGACTTGAAACAGCTCTTGACAATTCTTCAAAATATGCCACCTAGAAAGCTACAAACTAGGCATGGATCCTGTATCAATGACTGCCAGCGCCTGCTGGCGTTATGGTCACTAAGTGTCTTTTCTGGACTTATAAATATGGCCACTTTTTTTTCGGAGTGCTTCGAGGAGATCATCACAGAGTAGTGGACGCATGGAGCTGACCACATCGGAGAAAGGCGGGCTAACAGTGACGCTAAGAACAAATCCCTACAGATCACCGCTCTCTTCTATCCTGCTCACTGGATCCTGGACGTGGATCGTCTTCAACTCGACCTCTCTTCAGAGGGACATTAGTAACCGGTGCGCTGTCATTCTGGCCGAGTCATGGCTTATCTCATCAATTGCTGATAATGCCGTTAGCCTTCAGGGGCTCACAGTATTCCACGCTTGTACAAACTCGGAACTAAGCAGTAAGACCTGAGGAATTTAGGGACCTTTTTACTCTTTTCTCAAATTTTGATGTTTTTGCTCCGTTTGTATTCGCCAAATTATTTTTACTTTAATCATGACACGTCCGATATATGTTTCCAACAAAATTCTTTGATAACATGTTAAGCAAATAATGTTCCTGGTGTGAATGTGTGTTTTTGCCTTTTATATTGCTGTTTTGAGCTGCATGGAGTCCATGCAAACTCCTCTAGGCAGACTCCAATTCACTGTCCAATGTGAGTCTCCATGAGTGAATGGATGTAAAGGGTAATGGTGTAGGAGTGCATTCAGCATTCCTTCACCATTACCCTGGGAAATATGTGGCCCGTCTTTCAGCAAGTGGGGACCACCTCTCAAGTTTGTGGACAGCTTTTTCATTAAGCTCTCTGCAACCTGAGGATGGAGTGGGTAAAAGTGTAAGGGACAATTTTCTGAAGATGGTGAAAGGTCAGTGAGGGCCAGTGTTGGAGGTTTATGTTTTGTCATTAAAAGAAAGCTGTGAAACGGGGAACAAACTCAATTTGAAGTTCCAGGTCCTTAAGGAGATATGCTTGGGACCCTATATTAACCTTCAAACGGAAACATTTAGAAAAGTAAAGCTAGGGACTTAAACCACTGTTTCTGATTTTTCCCAATTCAACTTAGTGAAGTTCAAACATTATTGACCTTCTTTGATGGTGCTGGGAAGATTCTCAATAATCTAGATCATAATCATTCCTAAAAAGTTAACAAAACAATTCACTGGACTTTATCTCCAAGTGTCATTTCCCATCCAGGAACCCATCTGTTCCTGTTTGGCTGTGACTCCATCCTGGAGAGAAATATCAGCTGTGCTGCTGCCATCAACACCTTTGTTTCTAGATGTTGGAGCTTGGCCTGTTTTCCAGTGTAGTCCTGTTTCTCTGAC
Source organism: Cyprinodon tularosa (assembly GCF_016077235.1). Classification (NCBI taxonomy): domain Eukaryota; kingdom Metazoa; phylum Chordata; class Actinopteri; order Cyprinodontiformes; family Cyprinodontidae; genus Cyprinodon; species Cyprinodon tularosa. The sequence continues at coordinate 94,552 of NW_024038311.1, forward strand.
TGTGACTAACTGGATGTGCTCTCTTCATCCTCTGACATGGGAGCTGGCTCGGAGCTCGTCTGCCTGGCTGTGTGTTTCCTGGACGGGGCCGCCTGTGGAGCTGGTTGACAGTTGCCTTTTGTATCTATGCTTCTTTTTCTATGTCTGCTTCTGTCTCCTTGAACCCCAGTGGGCCTCAGCAGATGGCCGCTCACACTGAGCCTGGTTCTGCTGGAGGTTTCTTCCTGTTCAAAGGGAGTTTTTCCTCTCCACTGTCGCTACAAGCATGCTTAGTGTGAGGGATTGCTGAAGAGTCAATGAGTCGATGCAATCAGCTGGTTTTCCTTAGATAGAAAACTTTGAATCAATCTGACTGGATGATCTGGTTGAACTGTAAAGTGACCTGAGATGACATGATGTGAATTGGAGCTATACAAATAAACTGAATAGAATTGAATTAAATCCAGGAAGCTTTCTCAATTTAAAATATCTGGTGTGGCGTTTGAGTACCAGGCTTATAGTGTCCCAAACAAAAGCCTTTTGGGCCCTTTGGACCAGTGAGGTGGTGTTTCCAGTCCAGGTGAGGGTGTCTGTGATGAATGTGGTGCTGCTGACCACCTCTACAGCTGAGCTGTTGATGAGCAGTGGAGCGTGGTTAGGCCGCTTCTTCCTGAAGTCCACCATGATCTCCTTGGTCTTCTCCACCTTCAGGATCAGGCTGTTATCTCTGCTCCACCTCCTCTCTGTAGTCCAGGTCGTTGTTGTCTTTGATGAGGCCCACCACCATAGAAATAAGTCTATGTATTTGGATCGTCTTGGTCCTGACAGGTCCTGGTCCTGACAGTTGTGGGTCCTGATAGGTCTGGGTCCTGAAAGTGCAGGTCTTGGTCCTGACAGGTCCTGGTCCTGACAGTTGTGGGTCCTGATAGGTCTGGGTCCTGAGAGTGCAGGTCTTGGTCCTGACAGGTCTGGGTCCTGACAGGTCTGGGTCCTGACAGGTCTGGGTCCTGACAGGTCTGGGTCTTGACAGTGAAGCTCTGGGTCCTGATAGTGCAGGTCTGGATCCTGACAGTGCAGGTCTAGGTCCTGACAGTGCAGGTCTGGGTCCTGAAATTGCAGGTCTGGGTCCTGACTGTGTAGGTCTGACTCCTGACAGTGCAGGTCTGAGTATTGACAGTGTAGGTCTGGGTCCTGACAGATCAGGTCCTGACAGTGCAGGACTGGGTCCTGAAAGTTCTGGTCTGGGTCCTGATAATGTAGGTCTGGGTCCTGAAAGTTCTGGGTCCTGACAGTGCAGGACTGGGTCCTGACAGTGCAGGTCTGGGTCCTGGAAGTTCTGGGTCCTGACAGTGCAGGACTGGGTCCTGACAGTGCAGGTCTAGGTCCTGATAGTGCATGTCTACAGACAGACTCTCTTGAAAATGTTGGGTGATTTTTTTTTGGGACATCTGTTATCATTTTGTCCATGCAATGCACAGACAATACAGAAATAATGTAGAAAGTTGTAAAATAATTTTACAAATAATGCTGTTTTTACACATGAAGCCTCTTAAAAAGCATTGCTGGTATCAGAGTAAGATAAGCAAAGCTATTTAAATAAACAGCTTTTTTTATTGCCCAGGTGGCTTCCAGTTGGGTCCTAAAGAATCTTTACGTCATTTTTCTCCTTAACTTTTTAACTCTAGTTATTACTGTCTGTTTTTCCTAAATTCCTCTGCTATATTTTCTTCTTCTGCCTGCTGAATGTTCTCTGTCTAAAGGGGAAAAGCAGGTCAAGGCGACACTTGACCCAGACATGGTTTCAAACCATGTTTATTAGTCATTCCATCCAGGCAGGTGTCAGTGCGTTTGCACCCTAATCCATC
>NW_024038312.1:0-52596 GCF_016077235.1 Cyprinodon tularosa
TCTGGGATTGGCCTGCTAATGGGCTCTGACTCTGGGATTGGCCTGCTAAGGGGCTTTGGCTTGGGATCTGAAGAAGGTGGAAGAAATCCTAATTTTCTCCATAGAAAAACTCAAAAAGCTCTGAAGTTCAGTGTTCATAATTTTCCTGCTTTATGTCAACTGTCACAGTTACTAGGCAACAGAGCGTACTGCAGTAAAAGCCACAGAAGGCTAGACTTGTTTGAATTAATAGCCAACGCTCTTCTGGTCTCCTTATTTTCAAGGACTTCGAAGGATCCAGTCCAGGTAGACTGCATCTTTGGACTAATGAGCTGACAAGGAACAGGTGTTGATGGAAGCATCTAGAGCGGCCCTCGAGGACAGACTTTGGGGATGCCTGATCTAGAAGGAAGCCAAGGGGAAAGGAAACAAACACAAGGGGGTTACAACAGAGAATAACTCAAGAACAAAACACTGCTAAAAAACAACTACCAATACAAGGAAACTAAAAATAAACCTAAACAGATAGCAGAACCCTGACACAGGAAGTTTGTTCCGCAGTGAACCTGTTAAGAGCCAAAATGATAAATATTGTCTTTCTTTCATAAGTGATTTTAGAACTTCATAAAATGTCCTTATTTAACACATTGGTTGTATAGAAACGGTTTAGGCTGGAGGCTCTCTGGTGCTTTTTGGGTGATTGAACACAGCAGAACAACTAGAAATATTTCATAGGGTTGTGCATTTTTTTTTTTAAAGTGAAGCATTTTTCAAAAAATTTTTGAAAATCCTCCAGTATTCCTTTAAGTTGTGATTGTTGCCCAGTTTGTTTAACTCTTGTTAATGAGGAGTCTAATCGGTATTTCAATTAAATTCAGTTTAATTATATAGCACCAATTCCCAACGTCATCTCAAGGCACTTTACAGAGACAATTCAGCCAGATCATCCAGTCAAATTGATTCAAAGTTTTCTATCTAAGGAAAGCAAGTATCCTCCTCTTAAGTGATATGGCTGATTTACTCTGCTCTTCTGGGATGGGGAACCCAGACAAGAGTTCCCAGATGAGCAAAAACTTGCCTCCCTCTCAAAGACGTCCCTCTCCCCACCCATTTGGTCCAGCTTCTCTTGGGGAATCCCAAGGCACTCCCAGGCCAGCTGAGAAACATAGTCCCACCAGCGTGTCCTGGGTCTCCCCCTGTGTCCTAGTGGGACGTGCCTGGAACCCCTCACCAGGGAGGCGTCCAGGAGGCATCCTGACCAGATGCCCGAGCCACCTCAACTGGCTCCTCTCTATGTGTAAGAGCAGCGGCTCTACTCTGAGTCCTCCCCGGATGACTGAGCTATCTGTAAGGGAGAGCCCAGACACACTACGGCGAAAACTCATTTCAGCCGCTTGGATCCAGGATGTCGTTCTGATTGCTACATTTTTAGCAGAAAGTGAGGAAGGCTTAGTCCAGTTTTTCTCTTTCTTACCATAAATCTTTTTAATACGATAGAACAGAGAAATTTCTTTAGAAAACCATTTAAAATCTGCTCAGCCTCTCACACATTCAGCTGGGGTATATCTCTTCCAGGTAAAGGTGAACAGGAAGTGCTGCTTAGGCTATGGTGTCGCATTACGTCCTCATTTGCCAGACAGTCACTGTGGTGTTGGATGTAAATGCTTTACTTCCTTTAATAATTCTTTATGGAGAAACAAATTTAGGCCAGAATGAACTTCATGTCTCCAGGTTGCTTGACAGGATCCACTCGTTCCTCAAACTCAAGGACAGAGTTTGGTGCTTTTATATGAGGTGTCCTTTTTTTAAAATCACCAATAGAAAGTCTTTCTGCTGTGTTTGTCTTTACAGACCAACTTCAGGATTATGTTGGAAAAGAGGAGGTTTTTTCTGACCAGCAGCTCTGTGGACAGGAGAGGATTTCCAGTTTGGACCAAGAGGAACCAGAACCTCTGCAGATAAAAGAAGAGCAGATAGAACCAGAACATCCCTGGAAAGAAGAGGAAACCATGGAGCTCCCCATAAGTGAGCATGAAGAGCAGCTTGTTCTGAAGCAGGAGACTGAAGATACAGGAGAGAAACCTTTCCCAGGTTTGACATGTGGAAAACGCTTCACTCAGAAATCTAGTTTAAATAAACATATCAGAATTCACACAGGTGAGGGAGGGACATTCAGTACAGTTCTTTGAGCTGATTGGGTACCCACCTCCTATGTTGAGCCAGTTTTAGCCAATCACAGCCGCAGTAGCAGCTGTGACCTGTCAGATTCTTGATTTGTTTTACGGCGTTAACTGATAAATCAAATTCTTACCAAATTTGGTTGAGATGATCACACAAACATCTTTTCCAACCTCAACGGCAAAAACGTGTCATTTTGCTCATATCTAAAAGAAATAGAGGGTATTCCAGCTAAAAGCAGATATTTTTGTTTTGCTTCAGCCTTCCGCCTCTGGTTGACATGTTGTCGTCATTGACGTCTGCATTTCCAATTGTTCAAAAGGAACAACTGGCTTCATTAATTTCATCCTGTATGATATCTGATGCTTTAGACTTAAGGTGCATCACATTGATGCTCAGTTGCTCCACCACAGACTGAGTCATCAAATAGGAGGAGCTTGAGCTGCATGAATCTTTGTCATGAGAATAACTAAAAGTTTGTCACAGGAATGTATAGTGGATTAATTTTTACGCTTCAGATCGAAGTAGAAAGAAACTGGGAACGGAAAAGATTGAACTTGTGTTTTCTTCTGCAGAATAATGTGATGGAAAAATGTCATCTATGTTAACTTCAACCTGTTTTTTTTTTTAGATGTTCTGCATTACCCATACTGTGTCTTAAGAAGAGGTGCATTTCGTCTCTTTACATCTACTTAGTGTGTATAAGGAGTTGGAGTCAGAGAAGGTTTACAGTCTAGCTCTGCACTGAGGTCAGCTAAGCAGAATAATAGATAAATAGTTGGATCAGACCAGAATGAGACAGAGATCTGGCTTTCTGGAGTGCACCCCCCTTTTCTTTTGGCCCACCATCTGATGAGGAAAAACAAGTATTTGACCCCCCTACCAAACAGCAAGTATTCTGGCTCCTACAAGCCACTTAGTCTTTCTTTAAGACACAGCCCCAATCCCAACCAATTATCTACATCAAATACACCTGCCTCACCTCGTTACCTGTATAAAAGACACCTGTCAACTCCAAACAACCAGCATCCAACATCACCACCATGGGCAAGACCAAATAGCATTCTACGGACATCAGGGACAAGACTGTTGATCTGCACAAGGCTGGGATGGGCTACAAGAGAATCGGGAAGCAACTTGGAGAGAAAAGATCAACTGTCGGTGCAGTTATCAGGAAATGGAAGAAGCACCACACCACCGCCAACCTCCCTCGGTCTGGGCCTCCACACAAGATCTCACCTCGTGGGGTGTCCCTGATCATGCCAACGGTGAGGAATCATCCCGAAACCACAAGAGGGGAACTGATGAATCAACTGAATGCAGCTGGGACCACAGTTACAAAAGAAACGGTTGGTAACACACTACGCCGTCATGGATTGAAATCCTGCAGAGCACGCAAGGTCCCCCTGCTCAAGAAGAAACATGTACAGGCCCGCATGAAGTTGACCATTCACCACCTGGACGACTCAGAAGAGGCCTGGAAGAAGGTGATTTGGTCAGATGAGACCAAAATAGAAATTTTTGGCCTCAACTCGTCGTGTTTGGAGGGCAAAGAACACCGAGTACAACCCAAAGAACACCATCCCCACCGTCAAGCATGGTGGTGGCAACATCATGCTTTGGGGGGGCTTTTCAGCCAAGGGGACGGGACAACTCCATGGTATTGAGGGGAGGATGGACCAACATCTCCTTCCCTCAGTGAGAGAGCTCAAGATGGGTGGAGGATGGGTGTTTCAGCACCACAACGACCCTAAGCACATCGCCATGGCAACAAAAGAGTGGCTGAAGAAGAAGCACATCAAGGTTCTGGAGTGCCCTAGCCAGTCTCCAGACCTGAATCCAATTGAAAATCTTTGGAGGGACCTTAAAATTCGAGTTGCCAACCGACTACCTCTGAACCTGAATGATTTGGAGGCTGTCTGCAGGGAGGAGTGGGCCAACATCCCTGCTGAAAAGTGCACAAACCTTGTCACCAACCATAAAAACTGTTTGACATCTGTCCTGGCCAATAATGGCTTTTCTACAAAATATTAATATGCTGTTTGTCCAGGGGGTCAAATACTTGTTTTTCCTCATCAGATGGAAATTATAGATCGTTGCATTCTTTGTAAGTGGGCAAACCTGCAAAATCAGCAAGGAGTCAAAGACATATTTCCCCCACTGTAGTTCCAGTCTGTTTATATGTAGTTAGATCAACACAATGATGACTAAAGTGAAGTGTCCTTTCTTTAACCTACAATAGAAAGTATTTCTGCCGTGTTTGTCTTTACAGACCACCTGCAGGATTATGTTGGAAAAGAGGAGGATTTCTCTGAACAGCAGCTCTGTGGTCAGGAGGTGAATTCCAGTTTGGACCAAGAGAAACCTTTGCAGATAAAAGAAGAGCAGATAGAGTCAGAACATCCCTGGACAAAAGAGGAAACCATGGAGCTCCCCATAAGTGAGCATGAAGAGCAGCTTGTTCTGAAGCAAGAGACTGAAGATACAGGAGAGAAACATTTCCCAGGTTTGACAGGGGAAGAAAACTTTCTGAAAGACGAATATTTAAAGGTTCACACTCACACAGGTCGGATGACTTATGAATGTTTTTCCTGTGGAAAAAAGTTCACAAGGAAATCTTATATTAATGAACACATTAGAATTCACACAGGTGAAAAGCCCTTTTCCTGTACCATTTGTAACAAGAATTATTCTTTTAAGAATGGTTTGACTAAACACATTAGAATTCACACAGGTGAGAAGCCTTTTTATTGTACCATTTGTAACAAGAATTTTACTGAAAAGGGTAGTTTGACTAAACACATGAGAGTTCACACAGGTGAGAAACCTTTTGAATGTCCGTCCTGTGGAAAAAGCTTCTTCTTTAAGTTTGATCTTAAAAAACACATCAGAATTCACACAGGTGAGAAACCTTTTTCTTGTACCATTTGTAACAAGAACTTTAATGAAAAGAGTGTTTTGACTTCTCACATAAGAGTTCACACAGGTGAGAAACCTTTTTCTTGTACCATTTGTAGCAAGAATTTTACTGAAAAGGGTAGTTTGACTAAACACATGAGATTTCACACAGATGAGAAACCTTTTGAATGTCCATCCTGTGGAAAAACCTTCTTCTTTAAGTTTGATCTTAAAAAACACATCAGAATTCACACAGGTGAGAAACCTTTTTCTTGTACCATTTGTGACAAGAACTTTAATCGAAAGAGTGTTTTGACTTCTCACATAAGAGTTCACAAAGGTGAGAAACCTTTTTCTTGTACCATTTGTAGCAAGAATTTTACTGTAAAGTGTAGTTTGACTAGACACATGAGAGTTCACACAGGTCCGAAATCTTTTGAGTGTCAGTCCTGTGGAAAAAGCTTCCTCTCTAAGTATGCTCTTAATAATCACATCAGAGTTCACTCACGTGAGAAGCTTTTCTCCTAAATAATTTGTGACAAAGGGTTTAAATGAGAAGGTAATTTGAGTATTCATATGACATTTATTCATGCATGATGTGGAATGATTTATATTTTAGAGTAGAGGCGTTTTCCATGTTTGACTGCTGATAAAATGTCCATCTAGAAACTTCCTCACATCATTACACGAGAAACTCACTGGTTAATGGTCTTTTTCAAGCAAAGTTTTGAGAAAGCCATTAATGAACAGCTCTGTTTACATAGAAACCAGAACAGATAATATTGCAAACCTGTTAAATATTCAGGGCGAATATATGGATGTAAACATTTAAAAGTAAATTTTTTGGAGTAAATTAGATTTTAATTGCCAGAAAAAGATAATTGCCTAAACCAATAAGAAAATGATTAGATTCGCATTTCTTACTTTTTCTGCAATGAAGGGAATAAACATAATAAGGTCCGACTACAACATCTTGGTTACAGATGAAGCAAGTTTGCTGACCATACAACAAGCAATTGAGAAGTTATAGATATTTAAATTGAAATAAATCCAGACGGACACCTAATGTGCCATTTTGGCATGATGTGGCACAACTTTTTCTGAATGAATTTCTTCAGAAAATAAACCTCACAATTTATTTATTTATTGGGACTAAGAACTTTAAGCTGAATGCTAAACTATTGGTTGGATATATTCCAGAAACAGACATTTGTTCAGATGGAAACAAAAACAACTGTTAGACAGATGTGATGTGCTTTGCTCAGTTTTTCTGATGTTTTTGGAGGATTTTTTCTTTTTAAAAATCAGCTGCAAATTATCAGTTTTTACAAATTCAGTGTCTTATTGGGTTTCATTAGCAATGCATCAATCAGCCCTGCTGCATGTGTTGTTGAAACCAGGCCCACCAAAACTCCAACGTTTTCTGGCACAGTGTTAGAGCTATGGTCAATGGATATTAGGAAGTAGATCATCTATAGAGGAGTCTCAGATGAAGATTAGAGACATTTATAAGTGTAAGTCAGTCTCAGAGTTAGTCAGCTACAAGCTAATTAATGTTGCAAAGTAGCTCGGGATTATGGGGTTAAACTACGGGACATCAAAGACCTCAGTTTAGAGGCTGGAGTCTGTAGTTCAGGTAAATTGAAGTCCTACAATGATGAAACATGTTTGTTTAAAAAGATAAAACAAGATTGATGATGTTGCTGTTATTTTTGCTGATCGGTTTGAACCTGCTTTAAATTGGTAAAAAGCCTTTGTCTTAATAATGTATTAAATAAATCTGACACTCCTCTAGAAGTGTTAAGTTTCTGCTTTTTAAAGGTTTTTGAAAGTATAATTTTCCTTTGAACTAGCTAATAGTTTTGATCTTGATTCTTTAGATGTTCTATTTACCTGCTATGATTGAAATTAACGATCTATTTTATGCAGCTGATTTAATGTATTATATTCTGCTGTACATTTTTTAAATTGTTGTAATCACTTCTAAATTGATGAATGAGCAGCAATAAAAACCTCATGGATTTAAAATATTTGCTTCTTTATTTGGTTTCATTTGAATTGCAAACAACCTTTTTCCGTGTTTTCTCTGATATATTCAAACTAAAGCTCTAGAATAAATAGTTTAATGGCGTTCACCTTCTGTCTTCTCCAGTCTTTCCCGTTGTTCCTCCGTCAGCATTAATCTGTTTTGCTTTTTAGAGCCTGAGTGTGTTCAAATCTGGCCATAAATTTATCCTCCTGTGCTTGTTGGAGAACTTAGATTAAGAAATAATGTAGGTACGTATTCTGGCCCAGTTGGTTTGGCGCCTGATAAAACGAGTGTTTCAGTTGCTACAACTGTGTGTCCAGTGCCGCTGCAACCAAGAAACTAGCTCAGCTTAGCTCTGTAATCCACTGTTGCTGTTTTAAATTCATCATGGCAGATAGCAGTCCTTAGAACTCAATCTGGACACCACTGTTTCAGAGATATAATGAAGTTCCATAACCGAGAGAAATAACACATTTTAATAAGACGTTAGTTGTTGCCATGTGGCCTAGTTGTTCAGTAGTGTAGTGGCAACATCATCGCTCAGCGTCAATTCCTATCAGCTATCCATTCAAGATAATTCTAATCATTACAAACATACAAATCATTACATAACAAATGCAGATTGAAACTAAAGGAAATTATTAAAATAGTAAAGCAGTAACGTAGTTATAATGCAATCGCAAATATTCTATAATATGCAAATCCTAAACATATCCAAAAATAATAACTAAATATGAAAGTAAATTACTAAATAGAAAATGTCACCAACATTTCCGGCCCCTAATTGCTCATCATGGGGATGAAAATTACACTAAACGAAATAAACTGAAGAGTCATTTTCTATACTCAAATGTACTGAAAGTCTAAACATGAACTAACTTAAGATCCAGTAGTTAACAGACAATTAACTGGATGAAATGTCTTTTATTGTCCATGAGATTTTTCTGTCTCTAACAAGAGACACAACTTGTCAGTGGGCTTCTCAAGGGTGTTGGTCTTGTTTTCACGAAGACCCGAGGAACGAATCCCTGGGTATCAGGGATGTCTTCTCCACCTTTCACATCAACCAAGACCCTCTTGAAGCCCTTTTATCCACAATGAGTACGATGTCCCCCTCTTTCAAGTTCCTCTTTTTCTCCAGCCACTTCTGCTGTTCTTTTAGGAAGGGCAAGTATTCTCTAGACCAACGCTACCAGAAGATGTCGGAGATATACTGCACCTGCCTCCATCTTCGTTTGCAGTACAGATCTTCTTTGTGAAACGTGCCAGGAGGGAGTGCTGGCCTTTCCTTGGTACTTGGTAAGGGGTCTGCTGTTTATCACTGCTTCCACTTCGCACATCACAGTGTGCAGAAATTCGTCGTTAAGACACTGGAGCTTCAGGACACTGCTGAGTACCTTGCGCACTGTTCTTATTTGGCGCTCCCAGATTCTGCTATGGTGCGACCCAGCTGGCAGGTTGAAAATCCAGGTAACTCTTTGCAGCAGAGCTTCGGAAATCTAGTACTGATTCCATTCCTTCAAAGCCTTGCAGAGCTCGTGTTCTGTAACCACAAGGTTTGTACCGTTATCGGATCTCATAACCTTCACTTGTCCTTGTCTAGCAATGAAACATCTCACTGCATTTATACATGATTCTGTGTCCAGTGAGTGTGCGATTTCGATGTGGACGGCTCGGATTGTAAGGCAAGTAAACAAGACTCCATAGCCCTTGACTCACGCTCGTCCACGCTTGGCTTCAAAGGGGCCGAAATAATCTACGCCGACGTTGGTGAAAGATGGGTGATCTGGCTGAAGACGATCTGGTGGTAGATTTGCCATTTTCTGTTCACCAACTGCGGTTTGACTCTTTCGGCATTTCATGCACTTTGAAAGCACACTTCTCACTGCTGCATTCCCTTTGCATATCCAGACTCTTTCTCTCAGTCTAGCGAGTTTGTGGTTCCTCCCTCCATGCCCGGTCTCCTCATTAGCCTCCCTGATGATCAGAGTTGTGACATGATTATTCTTGGCTAGAATAGCCAGATGCCTTGTGTGTTCCGGCAAGGCTGCCTGGTGCAGTCTTCCACCACCCTGGGGGACACCATATTGGAGGAACGGATCCAATTTCACGATGAAACTACTTCTCTTGACCTTATCACCCTTCTGCAGTGCACAAAGCTCTTCATGAAAGGTTTGTCTTTAGCTGAACTGAATGATGGCAGTTTCCGATCTCCTGATGTCCTTGACGGCCTGATGGGTTTCTTTCAGACCAGATTTCCACTTCTGAATATGGTTTTCAACAATCTTGGGTTTCACAATTTGACTATCTTGAGACTGGGTTTGAGACTCAAAGATTTTCCTTTGTTCACACAGATTTCTAAGCAACTCCTTCAGCTTCAACAGGCAGGCGACGGCCTTCCTTAGACTGTGCCAGTTAGAATAATGATAAATCAGCTTGATGAGTGGGTCTGTTCTTGAGGTTGATGAGGTTCACAGTGATCTTGCGCTTCACCTCGGCATCGTCATCGCTTATCTCTCTTGGGAACTCTGAGAGGACTGGACAGTGAGGCTCGTCCTTAGCAAGGAAGTCAGGTCCTTCAATCCAACTCTGACACTCCATAAAATGCTCTGCATTCATTCCTTGTGATGCGTGGTCAGCTGGATTAGAAGATGTACAGATGTATCTCCACTGTGCTGGCCTTGTGTACTCCCTGATTGTCGACACTATTCGCTATGAAGGTTTTGAAACAAGCACAATCATTGTCAATATATCGGAGGACAGTGGTGCTATCTGTCCATAGCATGGACTCCTTGAGGTCCATCCGAAATTCTTGCTTCATGAGCTTGTCCATTTTCACCACGATGGTAGCTGCAGTCAGCTCAAGACGTGGGACAGTAACTGGCTTGAGCTGCATCATACTAGATTTTCCTAGCACAAATGAGCAATGGACTTGTCCATGGCTGTTCTTAATGTGAATGTAGCTGACGACTCCATAGCCCTTCTCGCTAGTGTCAGAAAAATGGTGTAGCTGCGCTGACACTACTGAACCAAATCCCTCCGGTTGGATGCACCTCTTGACAGAGAAACTGGCGAACCGGCTCAAGTCAGTCAGCCAGGTAAACCATCTGTTCACAATTTCTTCAGGAATGTCATCATTCCAGGTAAGTTTCAATCGACAGAGATTTTGCACAATGATCTTAGCCAAAAGGATGAATGGTGACAGGAAGCCAAGGGGGTTGTAAATTGAGTTTACAACTGAAAGGATACCCCTTCTGGTGACAGGCATATTCTTCACAAGAATGCAGCTTGAAAGAATCGGATTCTATGCACCAGTCCACTCGAAGCGCCCTCTCCATGGGTTGCTCATCCCTGTCCAGATCTAGATTCTTGATCTCCTTCGCACGCTCATGTTCGGGGGGTGATGACAATACTTCACGGCTGTTGCTATACCATTTAGCCAAATGGAATCCTCCACTTTTGCAGAGTGCAATGAGGTCTTTGGTCAAGGTAATAGCCTTCTTCTCATCAGACACTGAGACAAGACAGTAATCTACATAGAAGTGCTGGAGAATTGTGGTTACTGCCTAAGGTGATGACCTATCTTTCCCATCCTCTGCAGTCCGGCGCAAAGCGTAGTTAGCAAAGCTTGGGCTGGACTTGGCCCAGAACAGGTGCACAACCATCTTATACTCACGCAGAGGCTGGTTCAGATCTCCCTCTGTCCATCAGAGGAATCGCAAAAGATCAGAATCTTCGTCAGAGACTCTCACCTAGTGATACATTGCCTCTATGTCTGAGATGAGTGCAATGTGATCAAGGCGAAATCTTGTCAGGACTCCAACCAGACTGTTCGTGAGGTCCGGCCCCTGTAACAACTCCTAATTCAACGGCTTCCCTTGGAAAGAAGAGGTGCAATCAAAGACGACCCGCAACTTACCCTTCTGCAGATGGATCACGCCATGATGGCGAATATACCATACTTGGCCATCGTTGTGGTTGCACTCATTGGCAGGGACTTCTACAGCGTTGCCTTTGCTCAGCAGGTCTGACACGAACGCTGTGTAATCGTCATGAAAGCTGGAGTTTCTAGCAAGTTTCCTTTTCAGGCTCAATGCTCGATGCTCAACAACACTCTTGTTGTTCGGCATCACAATATCTTTGTTTTTAAGAGGCATACCAATGCAGTAGTGTCCATCGATTTTCTTGGTTGTTTGCGTCACACGCTGTATGAATTTAATGTCTTCTTGCAACATTTCTGACTTCTCTTCGCAGGCTTGTTCCGGAAAGTCATGATTGTACTGCTGCAACAGCATGTTTTCCACACTACTGACTGACACTCTGTTGACTGAAGCACCATGACTGAAGTGACTTGGTGGTTTGTCTTCATTCTCTTTCTTCAGAGGGCCATTCACTAACCAGCCAAGGGTTGTCTTTATGGCATAAGGCCCGTCATTTTGACTGTGGATTATCTTCCACAGCTCCATTGCAGAGTATGCATTCATTCTGATGAGCAACTCCACATCTGCATTGATCTGTGGTAACTGCACTTCCTTCCCCAGATACGGTCATCTTTCCAAGTCTTTCTCTACCGGAACATTCTCCCTGTTACCTTCCCTTGTGTAACTCTTATTTCCATGTTACACTAGTAGGTCTCCGTTAGAATGACTCAACAGAGTAATGCCTTTATCTAAAAATGTTATTTTGTGCTTGTTTGTATTGAGAAAAGTTAGGGAAATAAAAAAAAAAGTAGATGTGTATAAAAAAAAAAAAAAGGGTAGAAAAATAGGTTCTCTGGAAAAGATAAAAAAAAATTTTATTTATGGTCAAAAGATGAAAACAGATGCTGGATATGTACAATACTAAATACAATCTGTCATTTCGTAAATAGAAAAATCTTGCAAAATATTTGATTCATCATGTCATCTTGTCTATGTTGTATTTCTGTTTGTATTTTAACTGGTGTGCCGTCTTGGCCAGGTCTCCCTCGAAAAAGAGATTTCAATCTCAAAGGATTTCCTGGTTAAATAAAGGTTAAATAAAAAAAAAATTAAAATACAGCTACTTTTATGAGCATATAAATTGATTTGGCCTACATAAGCATTTGTCAACAAGTTCTAAGAGAAACAGTCTGTTCTGTCAGTTTTTGCTTGTTTATAATGTACTATCTTGACTTTTATACTGTAATTAACCTATAAATTCTACTTAAATGGGTTAAATAAAAATATATTTTTTCCAAAATAAAGCAAAGGTTTCAGGCAGATTGTCGTACTGTAAAATGAGGGTTGTAAACTGCTGATTGAGTTTCAACTAGAACTCTCTGCTGCCTTCATTTCATGCAATGACAGATAAAGACAAAAACTCACTCTACAACAAGACTGAAGGAGAAGTTAGTAGGGTATAGAAAACATAACTGGGTGGAAAATATTCAATAGTTTAAGTTCTGCTCTTCAGATTGTCTGCTGCAAAGATGACTGCTACAATTCCCAGAAGGCTGAGGCCAACAAATATTTGGACACGAAGTATTTGCAAAAACTTAAAGGGTTTACTTCCAAACATATTATGAAGCTCAAACCCCTTCTTCTAAACGATGATGCTAGATGGGTCCATCAAATTTACACTTAAAATGTCCTGCAGTTTTACAGAATTCACCATCTGATAAGGCTTCTTCTTTTTAGATAGAGAGCAGCATTCAGTAGATGGCAAAACCCAGACCTGGAGGCCTGGACCTCCTGCTCCGTCTATCAAATGTGGTATCAAATGTAAACAATGTTGAAGAAAAGACATGGCGCAAAAATGCATTATTATTATTATTTTTAATATTGCAGTATTGTGAATTCTCCACCAGACCACAGCATTACCAAATGAAGTTAGTATACCTTCTCATGTCATCATAGGTCAAGCATTGGAATGTCCCTTTGGTTGACTTGCTACCATGCACACACACAAGATCAGTAACAGAAAACAATGAAATAAAAATAAATTGATCTTCAATAAACCATGCCACTAGAAATCTCCAAAATTACCCCCTTTTTTTATGAAGCAAAAATACAGGCAGCTGATTAGTGAGCTGCAGGAGTTCACCATTGCTAGGTGAAGCTCAGTTATCGATGTATGACATTTACTTTCCACACCCACAAAGGTATAAAACAACAAACAGACGTGCATATCTGATCAGAACCCTTAATAAACCTAACCTTATAACCTTCATACAGTCTATTTATGGCCAGAGTCCATCTCAGTGAAGGTTTGACCTCCATGTAATCAAAATGTTGCCATGAGTTTCTATTTAATAGGAAATGAGAGCCTTCAGCTTGAGATAATAAACGCCAGGACAGGGATTATTTATCTATATGGTGCCGCACCTTTAGGATGAGAGAAGAAATAAGAGCAGAACCTGAGAAGGTTTTATTTACTAGAGACGGCAAACAGCTGGAAGATGAGGTGAGTCATTCTTTTTGCTGATTTTACATACACCGGTATTAAGTTAGTCAAGCTTTAACAGTGATCTGTTTACAGAGTCAACGTTAAACTAAAACTGGAGCAGTTTCTATTTAGAGCTCCTTTAATAACATCCATCTGCTCGTCATTCTGACTGAACCGACACCGGTCACAACGATGGATCGTTACGTACTTACTGATCGGACTTTATATTATTCAATATGTGATCAACTTTTTACTGTCATAGTGTATGTTGTCCTGTTAACACACACCTAACTAGCTGGGTTAGGGCAAAAGGTGAAAGTTAACTGTACACATAAACGGATTAGTTTTACAAAAACCTCCATTCAAAATATAAACATTTATTATAAAAAATATTTAATCTCTAGATCAAACATATTTTAGTGAAAAACTCTTAACTAGTGAAACTGAACTAAACCAAGTAGCAACTATGTTCACATAGAAGAACATAGTTGCTACAACGCAAATAAAAAAAATAATATTAATAAAATGATGCAATGATGGATTTGTGTTTGAGAGTTACATTTTTACTTAGTTTTACCAATAGTCAGATTAGCTTTGAATCTAATTTAGAGGTAAATAAAGCATTATCTGGTAAATAATGTTTCATTAAAAAAAAAATAAATAAGGAAAAAATCTACATCTATTTAGATAATTGATCTTAACGTTACGTGTTGGTTTCAGGGCAGAATAAACGCGGGTAGGAAGCTCAGTGAAAGAGGGGTTAGCCTCTGGTTAGCTACCATTAAGTCAGCAGCATGTGGTTGCTATTAGATTTGCTGGCACAATTTTGGAACACAGTATAACATTAATCATGAAAACTCCAAAAATGTTTAGCTGACATGCTGCATTTTTCCAAACCGCTGCCATTGTTGAATGATGATGAGTCTAAAGTGATGCTTAGGGAAGCTGGGGATTTCATTGCCTTGCTGGCAGAGATGGCAAAAGTACTCACTTTCCGTACTTGAGTAAAAGTACAGATACTTGTGTTAAAAAATACTCTGGTAAAAGTGGAAGTACTGATTAAACTTCTTTACTCAAGTAAAAGTAACAAAGTACAGGCTTGTAAATTTACATAAAGTATAAAAGTAAAAGTAGAAACCACTTTTTTCATGCCGTTGCCTACATTTTAAATGGATGTCTGCCAATAGGACTAGATCTCCGTTGTGTTCATTTTCAATCATCTCGTCGTCCATGCTACTATGCTAACGCCACCGCCACCAAGCTGCAATGATTTGCCGCCAATGAATACCGCCGAATCTGTCGATTCATCTTGTAGTGGTGCGTCAAATGCAACGTAGATTCCCATCCAATTAGATTGAATTTGGTATTGATGACGTGAAAAATAATAACGGTAACTCCATTGAAATGATTCAAAACTAAAGTAACAAGACAATTTTTTAAAATGTAAGGAGTAGAAAGTACAGATATTTGTGTAAAAATGTAAGGAGTAGAAGTAAAAAGTCGCCATAAAAATAAGTAGTAAAGTAAAAATATCAGAAAAATCTACTTGAGTACAGTAACTAAGTATTTGTACTTCTTTACTTCCCATCTCTGCTTGCTGGGATGCTTGGTTGATTGAGGGTTCATCAGTCTCTTTGACCTTTGGCTGAAATACTGCAAACTTGAAGAAAGAATTTTGCAGACAGTCTGTTCAAAGCGAACTGGTTCAGCAAGTATCTTTTAGGTCTGCTTAACTTTTCACATTCGGAAGAGTGAAATTCTCCAGCCTGCAGGGAAAGCCAGTCAGATATCTGATAATGCAGCCTGGGCAAGGTCCACAGGAAGAGAGTGAGAGGCGGGGATCTCATGCTTTTATAGCAAGCACAGTAGGAGGCCTCATACTGTAAAGGCTACTGCCTCGCCCTACCCACTTCTTCATTCATTTGCAAGAACCTGCAGGGGGTCGGCTATATTAAGCCCTTTCTGAAAGCAATTAGTTAAGAGTGTGAGTGGTTTATGAGGCCCTCCACAACAAGTGAGCAGCAGCAAATTGTGGTCGGCATGGAGAACGAGACGTAACTTCTGCGTATGCATTTCATACATTTACTTAGTAGAGAAACACCCCAACAAATATCATTTCAAATAGGCTTTATAAATCATTTTGCTAAAGGTGGAATTGTTTGGACAAGTTATTACAGTTTGTCACAAGGTCATAACTGAGAACTCTGGTTCTGATTGAATGTTTCCTAGGGTTTATTAAAGTAGCCTTGATTTGATCATTTATCCTTACAGGGGGCAAAGGTTAAACTCTGCAGCACATATTGATCCACCTGTTGATTCAGCAATATTAATGCACAGAACGTGCATGCAAGTCTATAGCAAGACTTTGAAAACTACTGAGGTCCACTGAAATATTTTTATATAAAAGAAAACAAACATAAAAACGAGGGCTTTATTAAGAAATACACATATTTTGTGTATTACTTAATAAAACCAAACATCCTCAACTTCTAAAAACTCATCTAAATTTATAGAGACTATTGAGAGTTAATCCATTTAAATTAGTTAAATAAAACAGGATGAATTTGGTGCAATTTTTAAAGCTTTTGCATTTATTATTTTCATGTTGTTCATTCAATAAAAGAGACGTCTCTATACTGCCACCTGTAGCCAAACCACAGAACGGCAGCACTCACTCTTCTGTTCATTCTTGTAACACCCATATGGAGTAAACAAGTTTGCTTTCTTTCACTTTTTTTTTTTCTTTTCCTTTTTCCACCTAACATTGTTGTCTGAGGTGAGTTGGATGCTGGTCCCTTCAAATATCCACGAAATCCATCTAGAATATAAAGCTTCAACTGTTCGCTATATCCGTCCGTCCGTCTGTCTGTCCTCTCTCATCAACTCTGAAGAGCTTCTCTTTTCTTGCATAGGAATAGCACCCCCACAGGACGATGCTTCCACCACAGGGACGGCATGATTAGGTTTTCGGTATTTTTAGTTCCCACTACATAAAGGTCTTGAGTTGACCAAAATGAGCACTAAATAAAGTTGGTAGAAAAAAAAAACAGCATTTGCAATCAGTGGATGTGTTTTGGTTGAACTCCAATAATAGCAAGTGCAATTGCTCCACTGATATAAACAAATAATGTGCGATACTGCCAGAATTTCAGTGTCTCTAAAAGAAAGATAAAGCTCTATCTGAGGAAAAGGTAAGAAATATTAAAAAAAGATTTAAAAGTCAATAATAAATATAATGTACACCACATGTAACATCAGAATATCAGAGTGCTATAAACAAAGTAAAAACAGTAAAAACTGTGTCAGCAGCCAGGTGAAAAAACGCAGCAAACAGCTTAAGGAAGCGTAAAACGTATGATGCAAACTCCAAACCAGCTGAAAAAACATATGCAATAGAAAATACTGCCATTAAAAAATGCTGCAACCCTTGAAAAAAGAAGCTAAAGCCGACAGTCAATAAAAAAAAAAAATGCTTAAAAAATACTGCAACAAAAGTACGAAAAAGAAAAAATGTATTATATAGGAAATGTTGTCTTTGTCTGCTCCTTACATCTGCCTTTCAAAGACACTAAATATAGATGAAACAACTGGACCTGCTTTGATAAATCAATTAACAGTTGGTATTTATATGTGTTCATGAGAATATTTGATGGTCCTGAAAACACCTTTGAGCCCATAAATCATTTTGGACATTATATAAAGATGGTCTGGGTGAAAATACATTTGGATGTCTTGTAAGACACAAAAACCTTTTAAAGATCAGTTCAGAAGGAGCCAGAGCTCCTTTTTTCACCTGTTTGCTGTTTCTCCTGGTTTTAACTAAAATAGGAAAAACCTTCTTCTACAGCTTTGTTCCACTCTGAGTTGGTTTATCAGATGAAATACACAGAAAACTCTTGTGAAATGATAGAGTTAACGGGACTTAATTATTTTGCTTTCAACACGATTCTAGAGTTGATGAGGATTTTCTTTTTAATCTCTGGAAAAAAATTTCTGTCAGGATCTAGCTTTGTTTTGATTCTGAAAGATCGCCAAAGCAGGATTTTATCCGATCCCTGATTTCAAATATCAGAACATCTGAGAATTGTACAGAAATTCTCCTAATCATAAAAACCTGCAACTAAAAACCTGGAGCAGGAAATAGCTTCTCATAGGATCAGAGCTTCAGATGCTGGAAATGCAGTAATTACCAAATTCAATTCATACTCGCGAGGAAAGCAGGAAGAGACTGCAGAGTTTACAAATCTCCACCCCACTCTGCAGTCCCAGCGTTCTCCTCGCTATTTATTGGAAATCAGGGGTCGCTGGTTACAACAGCTGAGACTGCTCTGGAGATGAGAAACAACATGAGAAATTCAGACTTGCAGTCTCAGTAAACATCCTATAAATTTCAGGGTTCAGTCAAAGTTTAAGCTGTTGAAGCTGTTCATCGAAGTTCAGCAGGTTGAGTGCTGCTCGTAGATCAACCACAACCTCCCTAAAAGCAAATCTACAAATCAAAGTATACTTCAGAAAAGATGGCTATAAACACATGCACATAGATAACACTACACAGATACATTTATATACAATTATTCTAACAAATGAAACCAACGTTTTTACTACATCTGTTGAACTTTCTTTTACTGTTCCCCACAATATTTGACATTTCTGCAGCTGCAGGTTAATTGCTATCATGTTTATTGTCTCCTCAGTTCTGCTCAGAGTCTGGAGAACAAACTGGAGTGCCACTTCACCTGGAACCTCGATCCTGGAAGTCACACATTTTCTCGTATAGGGAGGGTTGTGGAGGACTTCGGCACAGATGAGGGAAACATCTG
Organism: Cyprinodon tularosa; assembly: GCF_016077235.1. Taxonomy (NCBI): domain Eukaryota; kingdom Metazoa; phylum Chordata; class Actinopteri; order Cyprinodontiformes; family Cyprinodontidae; genus Cyprinodon; species Cyprinodon tularosa. The sequence continues at coordinate 18,310 of NW_024038312.1, forward strand.
GCTGGGTCACATTTACAACCTGCAGGGGTTCATCCAGTGCAAGCTGGGCTCCTCTGAAGAGGCCCTGAAGTCCTTCAGCCGAGCCACTGAGACCTTCCAGTGTCTTAAAGGCTCTGATGAAGGTCCCTGGTTGATAGTGAACTATGGGAATCTGGCTTGGCTGCACCATCATATGGGCGAAGACGAGAAGAGTCAGGATTACCTGTCAAAGGTTGAAGCTCTGATGAGTGAATACCCAGCACCACCTGAGGAAGAGCTCCACCCAGAGGTCTGTGCTGAGAAGGCCTGGACCCTGATGAGGTTTGACAAGGAGAAAGCTGCAGAGTTCTTCCAGAGAGCCATAAAAATGCAGCCAAATAACATAGAATGGCAGAGCAGCTCTGTGATGCTATCAGCAGACACCTTCAAGGGCAACATGAGCGAAATTACTCCTGATGTCCTGAAGAGCCTGAGATCCGCCACAGAACGAGATCCAGAAAACCTATATGTTGCTGCTCTTTATTTGGAGGCAAGAGCTGCAAAAGGAGAACGAATTCAAAAGGAAGCTCAAGCATTGGCTGAAAGAGTACTAATGAGGTCTCCAAGCTTTTACAGTGGAATGAGACCGTTACTGCGCCTTTACAGACATTATATATCTAAAGATGAAGCTGTTGAGTTAGCTGAGAAGGCCCTGAAGAGACATCCTGACTCACGTGTTTTAAAGAGAAGTGCAGCTATCTGCTACATGAAAAAGATTTTGTCTGCAGACTGCAAACACAATACTCCAAGAGAAACAATCAGTCGAGCCATCAGTCTCTGGGAGGAAAGGATCGTTCTCTTTGAGGAATCAAAGCTTAGAGTTCAAACGACTCTGGCTGATTTATATGCAAAGGTTGACATGAAGAAAGCCGACCAGATTTATGAAGAAATGCTGAATAGAGAAGATCTACATTTAGCTGAGAAACAGATGCTTTACAACTATTATGCTAAATATTTATTCTTCAATAGAAAGGATAGTCCCAGGTCTATTGAGTACCACATTAAGGCCGCAGAGATTCCAGTAGAATCCAATCATCGACAGACGAGCATCAAAGAGCTGGAGAAGACCTTGAAAAGAAGCAGAAACCCTCAAATGTGTGAAGAGATCTGGAGTATTCTGAACAGCCTAGAAAAATCAGCCTGAAACGCAGAATCAGTGAATAATAAAAAACAGGGTTCCCACAGGTCCTTAAAAAGTCTTAAAAGGCATTGAACTCTTCAAAATAAAACTAAGGCCTTAATTGGTATTAAAATGTCTTAAATCAGTCTTTCGTAGGTCTTAATTTTTAAAACATCATAAATAGGATTATTTTTATTACGATTTATTTTTGTAATTAAATAAAACATTAAAATTGAAAACTTTTTTTTTTTTTTTTAAATAACGGCTCGCCATTATTGGTTCCGTCCCGATAGCGGAACCAATAAAGCGTTGTTGCGGCCGGGACATTTGGGAGATGCTCCATTAACTTTTTGTCTGGAAAATATGAGCAAGTGTAAATGTAACCAAAATTGTCTCCAGCCAAGAGTTTTCTCCATGGCTAAAACCAGGGAACATACATGAGGCTCAGTGGATTTAGTGCAAGAAGTCATTCAAGCTCAGAACGATGGGAATTAAGGCAGTGGAGTCGCACATGCGAAGCACGAAACACAAAGCGTCAAAATGGAGTTAGAGAGAAACAGCCGGTATTTCTCAGTTTAGTTCCACCCTTGTCTCTGCAACGCCTCCACTTATCACCAAATCAAACATACTAAGAAAACCATACAAAGAAAAATAGCTGCAAAAAAGACTTAGCACTGGTTATGTTGGGGCTTTAAAACTGATTTGTTTTGTTCCCTGCTAAAACAAAGTTTGTGAATTTAGTTAAATAATTGTTCAAATATATCTGTCATTTGTGTGTTTTTAGCTTTCTTCCGGTATGGAAAGCTTTTCAACATTTGAAACATTAGTGCAGTGGTTTATGTTAAAATAAACCTTTGGGTTAAGTTGTAGCAAGCAGGTTTTTCTTGTTTCTTGTGAATCTGGTCTTAAATTTTTATTTCAAGTGGCATTAAAAAGTCTTGAATTTAACTTGCCTTATGCTGTAGGAACCCTGGAGAAGCAATCTTAGAGCACAGACCTCTCTGCCAAGCGGAAAATTGTCACCTATAGCTAAAACTCGCACATTATCTGGATCATTGGCAAATTCAAAGAATTGTTCCATAAAATCTGTTCATAAGTTTTCAGTTGATCCTGCTAACAAACCAACAAAATTCCCTTTTCTTTTGTTTTTGTCTTGAATAAAATGGCTGGTTATCATCCCGCAGCAGCGTGTCGCAGATATTTTTTATTTATGCCCAATTTTTAAGGGTGGTCTTCGCTATGTTATTCCACGCCACAACGCAAGAAAGAAAATCACAAACTAGCTAGGATTGAGGGCATCCATGGGTCGGTTTGACGAGCTTGTTCGCCGTCTACAACCCGTCATCCAACGCTGGACGATGCACGGTTCACCCGTGAGTGTTCCCCAAAGACCGGCCGTGGCGCTGCGTGTTTTGGCTTCGGGTGCAAACCAACAGACCGTCGCACAGAGCTACAAACTAGCCTCCTGTACGCCGCCTGGCATAGTGTCCGAGGTGGACGGCGCTACAGCCAGAGTTTCTGCCGTTAGGTACCAAACAGGAAATGTGCATAGTGAAGAGCGGATGTAGAATTGACCAATCAGAGGCCTCTTGTCTGCGGCGCTGTCTGCAGTCACCTACAATTTTGGAGAGGTGCGTCAGAGTGTCTGCGGAAGGTGGGGGGTTGTGGGGGCACATATTAGCGATAACTGCGACATACAGACGACCTGGTTTCTGAGCATAAACCAGGCTTGAGGCTGTCAATAGTCACTGCTGCCACCCTCTGGTTTATTGGGGAACTGCTTGTTCCGCCAAATATCTCACAAAGTTAGAGAATCTCTAAAAATTTCTGTATCCAGATTATGATGTGGATCATCCCCAACCTTTAATGGATTGTTATTTTGCATGAGGGACACCTCAGATTTCATTCAAATCTGTACATAACTTTTCAAATTATCCTTTACACACACAGACAGACAAACTCTCCCAAAACATTGTAAAGAAATCACAACCTGCAGGTAAAACTGCAGCCAATGATTTCTCCTGGCTGCCACCTGATTTATATAAATGAATGATTAACAGGCTTCTGCAGCACTTTTAGGCTGCTAAGGAGGTCATGCAATTATTTGAATCAGGTGTGCTGCAACAGAGACACATTGCAAACATTAGAGATTATCCATTTTGTTATCCAGTGAGCGGAAATAAGAAAGCAGGTTTGAGGGTATCAGTGTTCTGAGGGGATTCGATCTTAGCTTTGCCATTAGACCCCCTCTGCAGCCACGCTCACGCCGTCTAGCACCCACTTCCTGGCCCGCTCAGCCCACCCGCTGCCTTGTTTGCATCCGTCCGTAGGCCTCCACAGCTTTTTAAGCGGTCAAGAGTGGCTGTATCTAAAGCGTTTTGTGACTGTAGCTCCAGCAGGCATTTGATGTCGTAGATGCAGGATCGATGCCTGATTTGTAGCGTTCTGAAAACAAAGCTGTATGAGGTCGCTGCAGCCAAGCACTGTTAATGATGGAGCGCTGATTTGACTGTGATCTGGTTGAACTGTAAAGCGCCTTGAGATTACATGTGTTGTGAATTTGCGCTATAGAAATAAATGGAATTGAATTTAAATTGAATTGAATTGAATGTGCTCCATCAAACCTGATTCACTAAAGTGTAAAAAGATTTTTCTGTGAGATTTGACTACTTTGTTTTTATTTTGGATAAAATCCTAATGGATTTGCATCATCAATTGGTCTGAAAACTCTCCAATTTCTCTAAATAAGTGAAAAGCTAATTTGATCCCAAATTCTTCCAGATAAACTTTGGTTTTCAAACACAAAATCCATCTTAAACTTTTTTAAGTTTCCCCTTCCTCTTTGTACATAGAATTTTAGTTTAATTGAGTTTCACTAGTTTTACTTAAGAGTTTTAAACAGAAATATTTTTGACTTGGAGCTGAATGATTTTTGTTAATAAACTCTTATATTTTGAACAGAAGTTGTGGTGAATTTATTCCATGTATGTGCAGAATTAACTGTTTGACCACTATTAGAGCTCGAATCACTCTTTTTTTATTTATTGTTCTAACACACAGTTAGTAGGGCTGTGTGTCATAAATAGTATATAACAGCCGAAATAATAATTTTTACCACCCCTACTGGAGAGGACAATAAACATCTTAAAGTATCAGAAAATATGAATTGCCAGCTGGCTGGGAATTAAATATACAGCTATTCACAACAGTAATAAAACTGATTTGCTAATGGCTCGTGGTTTTTGAACTTTGACCTTATCTAGATTTCAGGTTTGGTCAAACAGGTTTTTGTAGCCCTGAAATATCTGAAGGGTCATGGAGATGTAAGCATATAAATCTCTGGAATGTGACTGAGACTGATAAGTTAAAGGTTTTTGTTTGAACTCTAGTTAAAAGACAAATACTCACATTATTTATCCAATGTGAGAAATGAAACCGTTCCTATCAGTAAGAATCTGTTTTTCCATCAAGCAGAAATAGAAACTGTTTCATTTTATCTTTCGAGTTGCAGAAGTTCACTGTTTCCTGGTAGAGCTCAGCAATAAAAGTCATGTGTTACCATGAAAGTTATTTTCTTTCACCTGCTTATAAAAGCATAAAACTATAAATACACGCACATATCTAATCAGAAACTATTGCTTTCTGTCCTTATTTTGGTGGGAATCAGTCTCTTAGTCACAATTCTGTTAGTTTCTATTTAATGAGAAACTAGTTTGTACTTTCAGCTGAAAGTCATTAACACGAAGAACTGTGATAAAACATTTTTATGGTGCTGCGCCTCAGAGGATATAAGAGAGCAGAACCTGAGGAAGCTTCACTCATCAGAGACCTCAAAAAGCTGGAGAATGATGTGAGTCGATCTTTTTGCTGATTTTATATGCACAGATTTTTAATCATTGATAATAATATGTATACAGGTTTACTCCGACCTAAACATGTATATAAATGTACTCTTTATCAGACGATATTGTCCCAAAATTTAGAACATCCAGCCATTTTCTTACACGCTTAATCCCAAGCGGGGTCGCGAGGGGTGCTGGTGTCTATCTCCAGCTCATCCAGGTTTTTATGTCTTCAGACATGCCTGTAATCTATGTAACGGGTTACCTTCATCTGGATTATAGACAGATATAGCTGGGTATCATCAGCATAATATTGGAAATTAACCCCATGTTCTACCATATAGAACATGGGGTTATATATCTATATATATATATAGATATATATATATGGATATATATATATCTATATATATCCATATATATATATCCATATATATATAGATATATATATGGATATATATATATCTATATATATCCATATATATATATATCCATATATATATATATACATATATATATATATATCTATAGATATATATATCTATATATGTATATATATATATATATACATATATATATATATGTATGTATATATATAGATATATATATATATCTATATATCTATAGATGTATATATATGTATATATAAAGATATATATATATATATATATATATATATATATATATATATATATATATATATATATATATATATATATATATATATATATATCTATATATATATAGATAGATATCTATACATTTATACTATACTAAACATTTTTATTTGTTTCTTAATTTTTTCCTTTGAATGATGTGTTTTAATTGGCTTAAATATTTTAATCCAGATAAATTCTGAGCTGTAATTATTTTCCCACCTTTGTTGGATCTTACTTTATGTTCTCATCATAAAGTCTTGACTCTTTTTTTAAGTTATTATCTCCTTTTTAAGAATATATCACATAATTTATTTCAAAGAAGCAAATTAAAATCCCAGATGTGATCAATCTTTTTTCTTCTTTATCTGATTTTCTCATCAGTTCTACAGACGCCTTGGAGTCCAAACTGAAGGCCTTGCAATGCCACTTCACCTGGAATCTGGAACCTTCCAAGTTCAAACTGAACTATCTCAGGGATGCACTGGAGGACATCGCCACGGATAAGGGAAACGTCTGGCTGGGTCACGTCTACAACCTGCAGGGGTTTATCCATCAGAAGCTGGGCTCCTCTGAAGAGGCTCTGAAGTTCTTCATTCGAGCCACTGAGACCTTCCAGCATTTTAAAAGCTCTGAAGGTCCTTGGTTGATGGTGAACTTTGGGAATCTGGCTTGGCTGCACCATCTTATGGGTGAAGATGAGAAGAGCCAGGATTACCTGTCAAAGGTTGAAGCTCTGATGAGTGAATACCCAGCACCACCTGAGGAAGAGCTCCACCCACAGGTCTGTGCTGAGAAGGCCTGGACCCTGATGAAGTTTGACAAAGAGGAGAAGCTGCAGGCTGCAGAGCTCTTCCAGAAAGCCGTGAGGATGGAGCCAAACAACGTGGAATGGCAGAGCAGCTGGGCAATATTATCAGCAGATTCCTTCAAAGCTGCAATGAAGAAAATGACGCCTGAAGTTTTGGAAAAAGTGAAATCTGCCACAGAACGAGACCCAGACAACTTATATGTCGCTGCTCTTTATCTGAATGCACAAGGTGCAAAGGAAAAACAAATTCGGGATGAAGCAAAATATTTAGCTGGAAAGATTCTAGAAAAGCCGATGCACAACTACTGTGGGATCAACCTGCTAATCAAGCTGTATAGAAAGTACTTATCTGTAGACGAAGCCGTTGAAATAGCCGATGAGGCATTGATGAGACATCCTGATTCACGTTTTGTAAAGAGGTCTGCTGCAAAATGCTACACTAAGAAGATCTTTTCACAGGAAGGCAATCCTGATCCCAGAATTATCAACAAAGCAATCAGTCTGTGGAAAGAAGTGATTGATGCTTACCCTGAATGTTCCCTGAAAGAAAAAATATCTCTAGCTGACGTCTATAGAAAGGTAGACATAGAGAAAGCTGAGCAGATTTACAGAGAGCTTCTGGAGAGAGAAGATCTGGATCCGGTAGAAAAACAGATGCTTTACAAATATTATGCAAGCCATTTATACTTCGATAAGAATGAAACATTCAGGTCTGCTGAATACCTCATGATGGCAGTAAAGATTCCAGAAGAATCCATTTATCGACGGTTGAGCATCGCTTAACTGAAGAAGATCTTAAAAAGAAGCAAATACCCAGAATTACGGGAAAGGATTGAGGAGCTCCTGACAGGCCTAAACATATCAACCAATTAAAAAAAAAACTGAAAAAGTGCCTGAGATCCTAACGATGATCATATAAAATAATTGTGATGTTTGTTATAAGTTAGATTTCTCTTGTTTCATATATTTAGTTGTGCTATTTATCCAGTGAAAAATGTTTTTACTCAGTCTGTTTCACATGCAAAGCCATAAATGTCTGAGTGAAAAAGTGTTTTACATACAAGGAGTATTTATTCCATGACAAACCAAATTCTTTCCCAAGAATTGTTATAGTTTAACTTAAGTGTGTGTAATGTGTGTTTTGAGACAACGTTCACGGCTTTTTCCTCGTTATTAGTAAGGGATCAGAACAGGGCTGATTACCAAGCAAACCGGCCGTATGATGAACTGTTCTCTCTTTGCAAAGATCAGAATAAAGCGCAGACTGAGTGAAATCCATCGATCTCTGTTTATTTAACTGGGGTGAATAGTTGAATACTTTTTTCCCACTACAGCTACTAATACAAAAAAGATTCAAACAGAAAGAAAAATGTCAGAAAAAGTGTTGAATTTGAGGCTTTATACAGTGGACCAAAAACAAAAGCTTGTTTTGGCTTAGACAACATGGTTTTGTTTTTGATCAACTCTATAAAGTCTCAAACTCAACACTTTTTCTGACATATCGAATTGAAAAAGCTTCCTGGATGGGAAGCGAAACGTCTACAAACTTGGAAACAAAGTCCAGTGGATTGTTTAATAACTCTTATGGAATGTATGATAATCTTCACCAGCGTAAATTAAAATCCAAATTAAGTCTGCAAAGGTCAGGAAGAAAGCAGAAGGATTTTGATTTTAATAAATTTTCCTCTTACTGCTAAATTAAAACAGTTTTATCCAGAGGTCTTTAACAGAGGGGTCCATGACCCCCTAGGGGTCCACAGAGGTACTGCATGGGGGTCGCAAAAGTTTTGGTTGATAAGACTTTATTTTGATATATTCCCTCCCTGCAGTTTTTCCACTAATTAAAATGTCTTTAAATCCACATTAACATGAATTCAACAGACTGCAGTAAACAGATAAATGGAGGCAGAAGATGTCTTTCAGTCATCAATGCTCACATTCAGCGACACACAGGAGCTCTTTCAAGCTGGGCACCGTTTCATTCACAACACCTGTCCCATCAACCAGGAAGCAGGAATACTCTAATAATCCCAGGGAGGGATTACTTTAGTTACATTACTCCATGGACCCCCAAGTTCCTGGGGGCCCCATAAAACTTTGTTTCCATGTATGGTTAATACAACTATTCCTTATTTGTGCACATTAATTATGTTTTTGATCAAAATCCTTTGGCTAAAATGCCATCAGAACACTGATAAATAGAGAGGAAGAGAGGGACAACACCTAGAACAGATAATGGATGTCTATTCTATTAACATTTCTCTATCTGTAGAATGGGTCTGTTTTATGTGTTGTCTTCTCAGAGGGCCCCTTGCCTGTCTTTGCCTAGGGCCTCAAGTTTCCTAAATTCGCCTCTGCGTATAATCAAGGATCGTTCAGTGTTTTTTCAGCATAGCAGGCTGCTGGTCATGTTGAAATGTTCCTCCTTTTTTGCATATTTCATGAGAAAAGCTCTATGAAAACATGAAGCCCTTCAGACTAAGTCATCAACGTAAACTCACTCTGAATGTGTTTGCAGGCAGGTGAACACATGTGCTCCCAACCTATCAGCAGAAAAGGAGCAACTTTAGAAACCAGAGGTGAAATGTCGGTGCTCTGAAAGATTCCCAAACGGCCATTTTGTCAAACCAAATGGGCATAAAATGCATTTTTTATTTTTTTGCTGCGCATAGCCCACCCACCTTGACTACAGGTGGAGCAGCAGGAGGTCTCACTGGGTCATTCTCATAGTGTTTATTATGGAGAGAAGAAGGAAAAACAGAAAGCTGATATGGTTGCAGCACAACATCCACACTCACAAAATGTCCTGTGAGAACCGTATGATTAAAAAAAAAGAAAACAAATTCTACTGTCCTTAAAACTGACATTTACTGCGATCGCTTCTTCAATTTCCTTATGACTGTTGATATAATCTCAGAAGCAATATATTGTAAACCTAACATAACTAATAAATTTAAGAAATAAGATTTAAGATGCAACCAGTTGTAAAATAATCCTTCTAATACTTGAGAATGGGCATTGAGTCCATGCTTGATATTTAAAGTTGACCCTGCCCTGCCTCCGTATTTCTCAGACTCAAACTTAAAAAAAAAAAATGAATCAAAAGAAATGCCTTGAAATAACTTATTATCACTAAAAGTAACAGCAGAGTTTCTCTTTTAAAAGAGGCTGATCCTGTCTGCTGGAAAAACATCTTATTTAGTGTATTTTAATCCACAAAAAACTCAATCCTACGTAATAAATGATATTTATCAATTTCAACATATTGGACAAACTGATGCTGAATGATAACGTATATATATCTAATCTATTTACCAACAAAAAAGTTACGGACACTAATATTGCACAAAATCAGATAAATTATTGAGTACCAGGGTGTTGATTCTATGCTTGTTGTGAGAGATTGCTGCAGAGTAAACAATTCTATGCTTTTATAGAATACCTTTTGACCGATCAGTCTGTATGATGTCATAATTGTCTTTGCAGAGTGCTTTGAAATGTGTTGTTGAACACTGTAAAAAATGATTTGAACAAGAACTTGGCTTGTTATGAAATAAGTATTCCTTGTATGCAAAACAACTTTCTTTCAGACATTTTTTAGCCTTGCAGGTGAAACAGACTAAGAAAAAAAATCTTTCACTGGATAAATTGCATAACTAAATATATAAAACAAGAGAAATGTAACTTAACAATTAGATCAATTTCCTTTTTTCTAAACTATTAATGTTACACATCTAAGGTTATGTGAAAGATCAATTGTTATTTATGTCTTTATTCTATTTGACCCTCCTGCTGTGATGAACAAGCAGTAGCAGCTGCTGTGGTTGATATGATTGTTTGGTGAAGGAGTGAGTAGTGAAACCTTCAATTAACGCTTATATTTATTGAAGATTGTTTCTGTTTAGGTTTAAAAAACTCTTTTTGAAACCAGAAAACTGTGCTTTTCATTTTTGAGCGAGTTGAAAACCTCCTCCTGAAAACTACTCTGGCATTTTTTTGAGTTTTTTAAACTTATGAGTTTGCAAGAGTAGCTCCAGCAGGTAGAAAAACTTCACTGATGATTTGAAGAAGGTTGGTGGATCCAGCTGATCACTAAAGTAAGCAAAGCTGTTGGTTTTGGAAAAGGATTCCAGCAAAGAAGGATGTTTGTTGATGAACTTTTTCAGAAGTGAAGTGTGTGATCATTAATGAGGTCTGACCCTGGAGAACATCTTAAACATGGATGCAGCTATAAAGACACCGGGTTTGCTTAAGAGAAAGTGTATTTTTATGGAGATTTCCAAAGGAAAACCAAACCAGACTAAAGCTGTTTTCACCTTGTGTAATGTGTGATTGGTTTACAGCAGGAGTTCTTCCAGTCTCCAGTACCAACTGAAGGCAGGTTACGTGATTTAAAATTTCATTTCACCACGAATTATTAGAACATTATGTTCCTGATGATTGCTTGGGTGAATGTGGGTAAAGTTGGACGCCTTTTGAAAAAGTAGCTTCTGTGGTGTTTATTTAGCCTATTTCATTTCTAGAGTTAGAAAGGAAATAGGCTTAGAAATGAATGTCTGCTGTTCTCACCTTCTTCCAGTCTGAGGCGCTGCAGCCTCCACACCACACAGTGAGACAGCTGCTCAGAACGCTCTCTATGGTGCTTCTGGAGAAGGTGGGGGGGATGGGTGGGGCAGGAAGTCCAAGCGCTTCTGGGCCCTTTGGACCAGTGAGGTGGTGTTTCCAGTCCAGGTGAGGGTGTCTGTGATGAATGTGGTGCTGCTGACCACCTCTACAGCTGAGCTGTTGATGAGCAGTGGAGCGTGGTTAGGCCGCTTCTTCCTGAAGTCCACCATGATCTCCTTGGTCTTCTCCACCTTCAGGATCAGGCTGTTATCTCTGCTCCACCAGCTGCTCCACCTCCTCTCTGTAGTTGGTGGTGAACCTGGGGACGCAGTCGTGCGTCATCAGGGTGAACGGCAGGGGGCTCAGGACACAGCCCTGAGGGGAGGGGCTTAGACTGATGACATCATCGTTCTGTCCGACCCGCACTGACCGAGGTCTGTTGGTGAGGAAGTCTAGCAGCCAATAGCAGAGGGGTGTATTGAAGCCCAGCTGTTCCAGTTTGCCCATCAGATGCTGTGGGATGATGGTACTGAAAGCTGAACTGAAGTCCAGGAACAGCATCCATCGTGGGTGTTCTTCTCCTCCAGGTGTGCCAGGCTCAGGTGGAGAGCAGCAGAGATGGCGTCCTCAGTGGAGCGGTTCCGTCGGTAGGCGAACTGGAACGGGTGGAATGTTGGACTGGAGACGATGTGTTCTTTAACCAGCCTGATCTGAGTCTATTTCCTCCTGCCAGCTGCAGCAAATGTTCTGTCTGACCTTTTGTTGATTATCATGGTCTATGTTACATTTCCAGTTCTCATCTTTAGCAAAATAAAACACATCAAAGCCATTTTTTATTAACCTGGGCACAAACAAAACATTTATCACAATGATCAGCAAAATTCAAATCAAATGAACTGATTAAATCACTCACCATAATGCAGGGCAGCTGTGACCTGTACTGATAACGAACTTCGTCTTTTTTAAAAGTGTTGCGTTCTGCTCCTCATCTACATGTTAACAGCTGCCACCCAGCTAACCAACAACTGTTTATACGCGCAGGATGCTAACTCTTTCTACCATAAATCTTTCTCTTTCCCACTCATTCACAAAACTGTAAATTCTGGGACATCCCAGAATTTCTAATGGGAGGCAGATCTTTTCGCTAACGGGTCCAAAATGGAGGCTGTCTCAGGAAATCAGGGACGTCTGGTCACTTTAGCCCAGAGGGACCAGCCTCCTGGGGTCAAGCAAAGGAAAGAGCTTCCATGGAGGTTTAGAGGAAACCACTGAGAAGCAGGTAAGAGGATTTTTCTAACTGTGGAGGAGCTGCAGAGATTAGCAGCTCTAGTAGAAAAACCTTCTAGATCTGTCCCAAAATTTGGCCTTTCTGTAAAACCAGGATGAAGAAGTTGTTCTGGTCAAATGAGAACAAACAGGAGGTTTTTGGTCAACAAGCTAAACGTCATGTGATGGAAAAACTAGCCAGACTCAAACATTCTGTGGAGAAATCAGGTCAGGGATGATTGACCTCAAAGATGTCACTGTTGGTTCAGAACTAGAAAGGCTTTATTGTCTCAGCAGGAGGCATTAATGTTAACACAATCATTTTCATCCGATCATCCTATAATAGTACATTATTGGTAGAGTGATTCTCCCCATTGCTGCGTCTGGGAGGCCTGGTTGCTTCATCTTAATGAGCAGCATTAGTGGAAACGGAGTGGAATCCAGAAACAGGACTTTCAGTTTATTAGTCACTCAATTCAATTACTTCCTGTTTTGTGCTGATTCATGGTTTAAACCGCAGCTTCAGAGTGTTCCACTGAACTTTGAGCATCTCTGTGTTTACAGCAGGTGTGTAACATCTAAAAATATCCAACACCTCAGGAGGAGAGCACCATTGTCTCCTGTCGGCTGCACAGAGAGGAGAAATGTGGAGCTTATTTACATCTATTTACATGTTTAGCCTCCTATGTGTGCTTTCAATTCCATATTCATTCTGGATATATAAAAGCAATATGAATTGATCCTTATTGTGTTTGTACAACTTTCAACATCTGGATTTGTTCATTTACTCCATGATGCAGCAGAAACGACATGCAAGCCCTTAAACACAATGCTGTAGGTCTTAATGTACTTAGGAAGTAGAAACTGTAAAATAAGCCAACAGGAGGCTAGTTTACTTTATTACATAGGCCATGCTTCTATCTTATGTAGATTAATAAAAGTGCAAGAAAGCAGACATTCGTCAGAAAATGCAAAAGAAAAGTGTGTTTAAAAAAGCATTCAGATCATTTTAAAAGTGAGCAGTAGTTAAAGCAGCCGCTAAGATGGCGGCTGGCGGCTTTTTACCGACTAGAATGGAAGGAAGTCTGCAGTCCTGCTTAGAGATCAGAGGAAGGCGGAGAGATTAGCTGCCGTCAAGCTGCCGCTCACGTTGTAAACGTGCAGCTCCTGATCGCTGCTGTAGTAAGGCAGGTAATGGGCCACATCTGCAAGCGTCTGCAGGATGTCGTAAGTCACAGCAAACAGGAAGTAGGTGGGCAGCAGCCAGGTGAGGCTAAACATGCAGTCACCCACAGGCAGCGGGACGGCCAGGTGCCTGAAAAAGGAGAGAGAGGAGGCTGAATGCAGCGCAGGGAAAGCTCTGGTAGGTACTGATGGAGCTGACATCTCTGGTACTCACTGGAAGCGGTCTTCTCTGGACTCCCTCAGCATGATGAAGACAAACAGTCCCACCTCAGTGTTGAGGGAAAACGAGACAACTTTGTCCAACATGACAACAAACCCCTGAGGCAGACAGAACACGTTATAAACCCATGTGGTGCTGAAGCGTGTGTGTAGTTACAGCAGAGCAAGAAGGTGTGTTTGGTGTTTCACTATGAAGTGAGGACCGTTTCTAGGTGGAAACCATTAAAACCAGTACTGGAGATGTTGGGGTTTAGCTCAGGGGAAGGGATGGAAATAAACGGAAGTCTGTGCATGGTCCTCAGTGAGTCTATGAAACAAGAATGTGTGAGTGCGTGTGTCTTGGCATTAAAGTGAGGACATTTTGCAGGACATTGTTGCGCAGCTAAAAGGGGACAAATGAGCGTTTTCCCTTTAAATGAAGAACGGCTGCTGGTGGAGAAATAGAAAAGACGACGGTGGATCGTTCTACATTCTACTGCAACTGATCTGATCTGCTGGATAGTTGAATCCTCTCATTATCTGCTCCTGCTAAGCACAGCGTGCTCAAAACTATCAAAAGGACTTTTTAAGTGGATCTGAGATGGTAAGTAGATGGATACTTTTAGCATCGCATTAAGACCAGTAGGACTTTGTGTGTAGGTTGTTTCCTAATGCTAATCTGGAAGCACGGCAGACATATTTACATCAGAGTGTCCCTACATTCCACTGAGCAGATGTGATCGGTCTTAAAGGGGAAAGTTGCCAATAGGAAGACGTTACTGGATATAACCTAACGGAATATCTTCAGAACGGCTCAAAACTCATATGGGTGATTAGAACATGATGGAATAACGGAAAATCAAGGGACCAATGTAAAAAAAAAAAACGGTGCTCCCCTTTAACACACCAAGGGATTATCTACCCGATTATCAGGGCCTCTTGGAAGGTGAGATTTGGGGAGTAATTCCTGTCTGAACGGTGATTAAGTTAGAATAAAGTATGAACTACAACAGGTAAGGTGTAAGAAAGGGTTAAACATGACTTCAAATTAGATAGTCCTCACTACATATAGAAAGAAGAGAGAATGTGTGTGTGTGAGTGACAGTTACCCTGGGATCACACATGGACACAATGAAAATGATCCCAAATGCAAGCAGGGAGAGTCCCAGTCTGGCTGAACTGGAAAACAAGAGAGAAACCAATTTGATCAAAATCTAAGAAGTTTCTAGAAATTCCTTCTTTCATCTCTGGAATATTATAAAAATTGAAATATCGTCTCCAGTGGTGATGGTGAAAAACTAGTTCATGAGAAGGTCAACAAGGTTTCTTCCTGTTAAAGGAGGAGTTTTTCCTCTCCACTGTCACTGCATGTATGATCAGTGTGAGGGATTGCTGTAGTCAACACCAAAATGCAACTGCATATCTACTGTCAAGCAATGAACATACAGAAGAAGCAAATCCAGCAAAGTCAGTGACTGACGCCATCAGCTGGTTTTCCTTGGATAGAAACTTTGAACCAATCTGACCTGGATTATCTGATATCTGTACAGAAACTATCCAATCAGCGCTATAGAAATAATCTGAATAAATCCACTGTAAGGACAGTGGCCTTTTAAGGCAATATGAGTTAGCAAATCTAGAATGATAATTTTGAAAGTAAAGTAAAATATAGTAAAGAAAACACTGATAAAAAAAAACTTATCTTATTTGAGACTGAAGAAAAAGCTCTGAGAGAAAATATTTTGTCATAGAATAAATAAGATAAATTAACATTTGTAAAAGTATTTCCAAGGGAAAAGACTTGTCTCAAAAATATATTTTTACTCTCAGATATCAGTTCTAATAATTTCACAAATAAAAATTTACCCTTGATTTGAATGGAATTAATAAACTATAACTTCCAGTTCTAGTTATGTACTATATTAATAATCTTCTGTTAAAAAAAGCACAACAGTGATTTGTAAGAATCAGGAAAAAATCTTTTGTCATCATTAAGCCTAAATCCTAATGTGATTTTTCTGAATTTGTTTCTTTAGCAAATCTATCTTTAACAAATATATAATATATATCTAGGATTAATCTTTAATCACTTTAATCTTTTAATATTTTAATGTGTCGGTAATGAATACAGCTGCTTGTGGCCGTGAGGATGACCCACCACTTAAAATATGCATTTATGGTATACATTTAAATATTTTACAATAGAAAGAATAGAATTTTTCATCATAAAGGCTTAAATTAAGTAATTCTTCAATTAACGGTTCACAGTCTCCCTCTTGTGGTGTTATTGAGGAACTACAACTGTTTGTGATTAGTAAGAATCAGGAATAATCTTTTGTCATCATTAAACCAAAATCCCAACGTAAATCTAACATGACAAAGAATACGTTTTTTTATATATTTGTTTTGCAAATATATCTTATTTATAGCAAATAAATCTAGAATAAATATTATGTAATATAATAAATATATTATGTCTATTTCCTTTCAGTATAAGCATTTTTAAACCAACATATTTGAGGATTTCTAAGACAGAATATTTGTAAAAGTAAAATGCAAATCCAATGTTTTAACATTTAAGTGATTTGATTAGCCATGTTTTAGGTTATATTTTCAACTCTAATCATATGAATGTTAACATAACATACAAAAAAATTATTTCATTTAAATAACTAAATTTAGTACGAGGATGAGATAAACTCAGGAAAAAAGTTTAGATTTGTTAAAGGAATAGTACACCCAAAACATGATTAGACTTCATTTTCTACTCACCCCCATGCTGAACAACACTCTGGAGTACTTTTTTGATATCTCAAATGCATCTGGAGATCTGGGAGGCTTCTTGCTGTCTGCTGACATTCAAATAATGGAGGTCTATGGCGCCCGAGGCAGAAAGGTCCATAAAAGTCCACAAAAAACGTGTCATATTCCTCCATACTGCTCGTCCAATGTATTCCAAGTGTCCTGAGTGGGTAGCGTCCATAATTTACTCGAAACGAAGTCATTTAGAATGTTTTTAGAGCATAAACAGTAGTGTATAGGATTTCCTGAAAGCTCGCGCCGGCGCGTTCATGACGCTACGGAAACCGCGGCAGACCAAACCAGATGAAAGTGCGCATTCAGCTCGGCAAAGAACTCATGCTCTTCCTCAACACTGAAGTCCTCAGACATTTTTCTTTCGTTGTTTCTTTCTTTGCACAGGTAAACAGCACATTTCTTCTTCTACGCTTGCATTATCGGCAGAGCAGACGCTGAATGCGCACTTTCATCTGGTTTGGTCTGCCGGCTTCCGTAGCGTCATGAACGCGCTTTTAGGAAATCCTATACACTACTGTTTATGCTCTAAAAACATTCTAAATGACTTTGTATCGAGTAAATTATGGACGCTACCCACTCAGGACACTTGGAATACATTGGACGAGCAGTATGGAGGAATATTGACACGTTTTTTGTGGACTTTTATGGACCTTTCTGCCTCGGGCGCCATAGACCTCCATTATTTGAATGTCAGCAGACAGCAAGAAGCCTCCCAGATCTCCAGATGCATTTGAGATATCAAAAAAGTACTCCAGAGTGTTGTTCAGCATGGGGGTGAGTAGAAAATGAAGGCTAATCATGTTTTGGGTGTACTATTCCTTTAAGTTAGAAAAAATATATAAAAAATTAGATATATGCATTTTTCAATATTTACCACGTTTATAAATACATAAAACCCCATTTTGTGAACAAAGATTAAAAAGTTTTGAGCTCTTTTAGATGAAATATGGAACCTGTCACATGAACCATCGTTTAAAATAGCTGCAAGTCAGACCTCTCTGTTTGCTAAGTGTCTTCTTTATTAGACATGTTTGTGCTTCTTACATTACCTGTCTGTTCAGCACAGTAGATCGAGTCTTCCTTCACATAGATTAACAGTGTGTGATTAAAGGGACTATCTAATTAGGACAATTAGTACAAACGGTCCAACCCAGGGGCCAGATTAATAAAGAACACGTCTGTAATCCTGGGGCCAACATGTAGCAGAGAATGAGGCAGAGTTTTGATAGCATGTCAGGAACTGACGCGCCCAGCTAAGCTTCCACCTGATGCAACATAGACTTACGAGCTATTAGAAGCAGGAGTTGACCTGTTTCATGGCACAGTTTCTGGATGCCACCAAATTGAGCCCACAGCTGATCCAACTGGCTGCGATAGCTCTGCTCTGAAGCAGTCTGATCTGGATTAAATCCTGGTAAACTTTTATTCTGGCCTTCAGTCATTTTCTGGAACATAGTAGTTTCTCCCAGGAAAAGAACTGGGAGGGGAACTCTGAGGTGCAGACGCCTTCAGGGGGCAGAAGCTTCCTCGACATGTTTTTCCGGTCAGTGTTACCTTCTTGGTGAGCAGCTGTGATGTTTGTTTGGTGAGTTTTTCTCCCAGGCTTTAGAGAGCCACTCCAGGCGTCCGCTCCACAGAGAGCTCACCAGACCATCAACTGGATAAAGAAAACAAGGCTTAGATTGCTGGAGGACAAAGGGACCACTTTTCATGTGTCTCTCCACCATTGCTGCAGGCATGCTTGGTGTGAGGGATTGCTGTCAGGTCAACAACAACATGCAAGACAATATGTAGTGTCTCCACATGCTCATCCAGGAGGAGAAAACCCTGCACAGCCCGTGACCGATGCAATCAGCTGGTTTTACTTAGATACAAACTTTGAATCAATGTGACTGAATCATTGGGGAGTGGCGGCCCAGTCGTTAGGGCATAAAGCTTGGAATCCTGAGGTTGTGAGTTCAAGCCCCGCTCCCACAGACTGCCACTCATGGTCTCTGAGCAAAGCCTTACCCCCACACTGCTCCCTGGGTGCCACACAATGGCAGCCCACTGCTCCCCAAGGGGATGGATAAATGCAGAGGTACATTTCTCTAATGTGAGATCAATAAAGTTCCAATTCCAATTATCTCATTGGATTTTATTCTGTTTTATGAATTGGTGCTATAATTATAAACTAATTTAACCCAAACTGAGTCTGACTGAGATTAACTCTAAACTCTGTAATCCTGAAATGGACGAGATGAACTCACTGGTGTGTTTCATAGCAGATCCCATCACCAGGAAGGACACGGTGACGCTGATGGCGATAAACACCTGAATCAGCTCGGCCACCCAGGAGAAGGCCCTGTACCGCTCATTAATGATCTACATTGGGGGGGGGGTGATGAATGGTGTTCAAAATGAAAAACAAAGAAGCACATGTTGGATTTTTTAATAAACAAAGAACTTTTTAAATAATCACAGGTCTTGTTATATTTATATAATATTCTATAACTGATTTCTGACCCCAGTTTTATGAAAATTCAGAGTTTTAAAGCCTTTAGAAGCAGAACCTAAAGCACCTGCATGTGTTTTTATATATTTATAGCAGTTTAACATTTTCACTCTTTATAAAATGACAGCTAAGAACTGAGGGCGGCGTCCCGTGTTCATGCAGCGTTCTAGGAGGCCGTTTGGCTGCATCCATCCTCCCATTAGCAGGGATGAACAGCCCTCCTGTAGCAGCTCAGATCTAGTTTAAAGTATTAAAAACCTCTTCGGTTTTCTGACCCGTCTGCTTTCTTCCTTGGTTAGTTTTGTTTCCCTAATGTTCTCTAACAAACTGCCGAGGCCGTCACCCGGCAGCTGGATTTTAACTGAGACTGAATTGCAAACAGATTTAGAGGAATCAGATTTCAGGAAGGCAGGTTACAGTTTTCTGATGTTTATTTGGATGTAATATTTAAATCCATGTTTAGTTTTCCTTCCCCTTTGCAGTCATGCTCCTCTCTGAGTCTGTCTGTGGTTTACTGTGTTTCAGTGCAGGGAGCGCAACGCGTGGAGAGAATAAACGTAGATTGACTCATTCCCTTTCAGGCTGTATGACCTGGAACTGGGACTAAATGTGTTTGCCAGCCCCCGCAGCTCAGAGCGGCATGTTTTCATCAGCACCACAGGTGTCTGTTTACAGGACAGAAACATTGTTTTCTGCTTAATTGGATCCAAACACAGGTGGATCACATTTTTGCTACAGTTGACTTCATCATTTATTATAATCTGGCTCTGCGTGGGTCTCCGTTCGCTTACGGGCTGCAATAAACCTTTGCAGCTTTTCATCACATTCATTTATGTCTGGCAGAATAAAAATCTCAGGAAAACACAAAACATTAGTAAAATGGAAAATGTTTTATAACACAAAGAAGAAAATTACTGGAGTTTAAAAAGAGCATAACTTCCCATTACTTTGGTGTCTTGATGTTGAGAAACTAGTCCATGCATTTGTTACTTCAAGGCTGGACTATTGTAATTCTTTACTATCAGGAAGTCCACAAACTGTAGTTAAAAGCCTTCAGCTGATCCAAAATGCTGCAGCCAGAGTTCTGATGAAAATGAAAAAGAGAGATCATATCTCTCCTATCCTGGCTTCTCTTCATCGGCTTCCTGTTAAATCCAGAATAGAATTTAAAATCCTCCTTCTCACATATAAAGCCTTAAATGGCCAAGCTCCATCTGATATCAGAGATCTGATTGTTCCTTATGTTCCTAACAGAGCACTTCGCTCTCAATCTGCAGGTTTACTAGTGGTTCCTAGAATTTCTAAAAGTAGAATGGGAGGCAGATCTTTTAGTTAAACTTTCCTTTTTGATAAAGTTTATAGTTAGAGTGGCTCAGGTTATCCTGATCTATCTCTATAGTTCTGCTGCTATAGGCTTAGACTGCTGGAGGACATAGGGACCCCTTTTTCATCATTCTGCTTCATTCTATCTCTATTCTCCCACTAAATCCAATATTCTGTTCTTCACAGCTGGACTTTTTGCTGAGATGTTTGAGTTTTCATGGTAACCTAGATTCATTTATGCAGAATGACATTTAAAGGCCTTTTCAGTTTTCACAACGATACCACAGAAGAGAGCATGAAGTCTTACCTTTGTCAGGGGAATGGTAGCTATCTCTCCAGCTTTTTCAGATCTGAGAGGAGAAAATAGACAAAGATTGCTTCCATCAACAAAACTATTACTTATCATATAGTATATAGGGCTCTTCAGTGAGCCCCAGGGCAGCTGTGGCTACAACGTAGCTTTCCACCATCAGTGTGTGAGTGAATGGGTGAATGAATGTGGTGTAAAGCGCTTTGGTAAAGTCTCCTGACTTGAGAAAAAGGTGCTATATAAGTATATGCCATTTACCATTCTATATATAGCTTGTAAATATTAACATTTTGCAGAGACGAATCAAAGGACATCGAATCAGTAAAGTGTGCAGGACAGGGTTTAAATGTCTTTAAGTCTGATTCTTAGCAATAAAAGCCGGTTTTAAGTCTTTGATTCTTTGAACGTAAGTTCAAACTACACTGGTTAGGAAAAAGTGAATTAGGATGTTTATCACATATTTATTCAAAAACTCCCATCACTTTATTTAGGGCAATCAAATGAACTATTTTGCAGGATAGCTTTCACCATTAACCTAAAGTAACTGATCGTCTCTTCAGCATTTCAATAAGCTCTCTATGTATGGAGTGAGTTTCAGAGGTGGAAAAAGTACTAAAAAATTGTAATTGAGTAAAAGTATCTTTACTTTGCCTAAATTCTACTCAGAGTAAAAGTAAAATTACCCATCTCAAAATTTACTCAAGTAAAAGTACAAAATTACTTCATTTAAAATGTAATTTGAGTAAAAGTTACTTAGTTACTTTGAGTTATTTATTGCAAAAAAAGGATGAGTCATGGCACAAGGTGTTTTAATCGATTTTAAGGCGTATTTCAGTGGAAATCCACACTGCAAAAGATCAGCTGGGCTAAAGAACAAACTTCCTCACAACCTGAACCATTAAGTGTTTCTATCCTACTGTCCTACTGTCCAACAGACAACACCATGATAGGAATAAAGAAATTTAAACTACATTATAAAGTTTTTAAAATGCACAAAAAATTAAATACCCAAAAGATACCAGAAATCAAACTAAAACGCAACAGGATGCCACTGTTATTAACAAGCTCCTCATTTAATGCTTTTAACTGACACTTATTTTTACATCAATTGTTTATATGTTTGAATTGCGTAAATAAAGTGCTGTTAAAAGTCAAAAGTCTTCTTCTATTTTTTAATGGCGATTAAGTGTCGGTTCTGTGACACAGGGGTTTAAATTTCCGGCCGCATTTAATTTTTTCACCATCAGTATTTTTTATTTCTACTCAGTAACGTGAGGGGGGTTTAAAATGTAGCGAAGTAAAACTACTTAGGTTAAAATTTACTCAAGTAAACGTAAAAATTACATATTTCAAAAACTACTCAGAAAATTACAAATTACTCATAAAAAGTACTCAATTACAGTAACTTGGGTAAATATAATTCATTACATTCCACCCCTGGTGAATTTGCTCCTTTATTATTAAAAGCAAAAGAAGAAGTTTAATAACTGAAAATTCCATGAATGAAAATAGCAAAAAAACGTCTGAATAGAAGGTTAAGATTAACTGCGCTGTTTTCTTAGATGAATCATTATTCTTTTTAATATCTTATTTCACTTTTAAACAGACTTTATATATTCGGATTGTATTTTTTCAAATTTTTGTATTTCAGGTTAAGTTTTAGAAATTGTGGGCTTTCCTCTGTAGGGAGAAGAAATGTTAACAACAACATTTTTATTCAGCTTGAAGTGAAGACAATGTTATCTGTAAAAAAACAATTAAATAAGAATGCAACTGAATATCACTCCATCTAAAAAAATATATTTCTTTGAGAATCATATTCAGGCAGTGCGGTAAAGCTACTAATGTGGAAGAAGTCGGACCTAAACTGCTGGAAGACGGACATTGAACAGCAGATCAAACTGCTTCACTGTTTATTTCTTTATCCAGATGTTTTCTCTGTAATGGATGAGTCCACTGAGTTCTTCTCATGTATTTCCATAAATAATTAACTAGATGAATAAAAATACACATTTACTTATTAGAGAAGCAAGGCCTTCAAAACTTTGTTTTCTTTGGATTTTTTGGAATCTTTTTGTTTGGTTTTGTAATGCGTAATAAACTCTGACCTGGTCCTTTAACTCCTGCAGTGGATCCACATTAATACAGTAAAAGAATCATATAAGATTTATAATCTTAACAAGTTAAAGAAAGTCTGAGAATTAGTGCTAATTTTTTTTACAGATTCTTGCAACATTCATGCTGTTTTGATGCCATTTGTTCGAGAGCTCCGATCATTTAGATGCTACAGCTTTTAAACCGACTGAACTAATTTCCTTCATCAGTGAAACATTAACTATATTTGAACCATAAAGGGTCTTATCTGTTAATAACGGGCGTTTCCTGTCATGCACCTTTCTGCGAACTCAGAGGAACAATGTTCCACCAGAACAGTTTATTGTATTTATTCATTTATTGGTTGATTTGGGAGGGAAAGTACACATTAATAAATATTTCTGTAAATGTTGCTGGTTAGCGTATGAAGCTAACTGGTTAGCTGCTCTGCTGTCTGTAGTAAAGAAAACTACGGAGTACAGACGACTAGTTAGTCGTTTTATTTTAGGGACTTTTATAACTTAGCTAACATCCTTTATCAAATAAGCAATTAGACCAATCCGGGGACTTTTCTCTGTGTTTTGGGCAACTTTAGCAACTTCAAAAGAAAGTTGCAATTAATAAAGAAAACAGTAAAGTGGGTTTAATGCAGAGATTATATAAAACAAAACCGTTTTTATATTCAGAGTATTTTTTTTCTCTGAAACTGTTGACAAAAATAATTTTGTGATCGCCACACAGCTTGAATCCCTTCTTCACCTCATTAAGCGTCTGCCTCTGATTGCTGCCTCTTTGCTATAATTAGATGAATGCAGGCTGGATTCAGGCCACGGATAAACGTTCATCCATTGGTTCATAAAGTCAGATTAACATATGCTGCATTTCAACAACGCATCAGCCACCAAAACAAATCAGTCGTAGTTTAACACACATCTCTGCAGCTTCTCTACTGTTACCCACTCTTTACTCCATCCAGACAGTGTCTTGCCCACTATCAAAATCTAATAAATTAGCAAATATTCCCAAAGGAGTAAATCATGATAATCTAATTAAAATCAAAATAACTTCAATTGGGGGAAAAGTTAAAACAATTAAATGCGGTCTGTTTAACATAAGATCGCTTTCCTCTAAAAGTCTACTAGTTAATGACTTGATTTGTGATAATCACATTGACTTGTGTTGCCTTACAGAAACCTGGCTGCAGCAAGAGGATTATGTGAGCATAAATGAGGCAACTCCTTCAAGCTATTTAAATTTTCACATCCCCAGAAGTTCTGGGCGAGGAGGAGGAGTAGCAACAATCTTCGAGTCTGACTTACTGATTACTCCCAAAACAATTAATACCTACAACTCTTTTGAACATTTAACCCTTAATTTCCCTGATCCAAATTTCAAGGCAAGAAAACCTCTTCTTTTTGTAACTTTGTATCGTCCACCAGGTCCTTACTCTGAATTTTTAGATGAGTTTTCAGAGTTCCTTTCTGATTTGGTATTAAATACTGACAGGGTCATCATAGTGGGAGATTTTAACATCCATGCTGACATTGAAGGCGATAGCTTAAGAGCAGCCTTTAATGCTATCTTAGACACTATTGGCTTTGTTCAAAATGTGAATAGTCCCACACATTCTCATCTTCATACTTTGGATCTTGTGCTGACATACGGCATAGAATGTGAAGAAATAACAGTATTTCCTCACAACCCTGTCCTCTCTGACCACTTTCTAATAACCTTCAGGATTACTTTAACAGAGTTCTCCTCCCCCAAAAGGAGGTTTTCCTTAGATAGAAAACCTTGAATCAATTTGACTGTATTGTGAATTGACTTGTGTTGTGAATTGGCGCTATATAAATAAACTGAATTGGATTGAAATCTAACAGCAGTAGTCGACATCAAAGTAGCTAACTGGTACAAACAGTTCCAGGCCAATGAGTCCATATTTAAGGACAGTACAGTAATATGAAAGGGTTAAACTGTTTTACACTTTACAGATATGTTGTTGTTGGCTGCCACTGAATACCCACACACAGGCATGATTAATCATAAAGCAGGTTTGTGCTGCTCTACAGTCCAGAGGCGGCCTGTTTCACAGCCCTGCGTCTGAAACGTTGCATCGCTCGGTGAAATGAGGTCAGGATGCAGCTTCTCTGCCAGGGGAACAAAGACATCTTTATTAAATATTCAGCAGTAAGAGCCATGATTCAGGTTTATTCAACACTGTTTAGGATGCATAAAGGAGGGAAAGGTGATCTCTGGCCCGCTGTGTTCAAATCTTCCAACTAGCAATAAGGAAATGTCCTGATAAAGAGCTGACAGAAAGGTGTTGTGAAAGTTACACACCCGGGTCAGAGGAGCACATCTATAAGCCAAGAGGGAATAAACACCATGCACTGTCCCAGAGTTTCACTTTACACAACAATAGAAAGTAAAAAAAAAAGGTCAAAACCATAAATAAACACTAACATGTAGGAGTGGTAGAATAGTTTGAAATATTGGATCCAATGGACTCCGACTCTGGGTCCCTGAGCCAGACCCTGCACCTATGAATGCTCCCTTTGCTCCTGTCTGCTCACTAAAGACCCGGTCACACCTTGATGATTTAAACCAGCCTGAGGTACAAAAAATCTAGCAAACGCTGGCATACGTTGGATAAGTTATGGGTACGTTATGAGCACGCTGAAACATGTCGACATGCGGCGAGTACGTCTGTCAGCGTCTGCCATCCGTGGTCCATCAGTTCCAGGTCAGTTATCTGATGGTTGACATCCGTTCAGTGTCAGTTCCTCATCAGTCGTGGCGTCTAGCTGATCCTAAACCTCTGAGTAACTTCTGCGTAACTTATCCAGAACTTCTCTCCAACGGATATCAGCGTATCTGCCGTGTTCCAGACGAGCGCTGAACGTGTTTCTAACTTCCAGCTACTGTATAATGGCGTATTGGCAGCGTTTTGGTATAAAGGGGGTTCACAGGAGGAAACCGTCAGTTCTCCTCCAGACTTCATCCCCATCATAGGGTGAGCCAGAAGGTGAGTGATGGATCCTCCCTGTAGACATGACATTGAATCTGCTGCGACTGCAAACCTTATTTCTTCCTTTATTTTTTTATTTATTTTTTTTGGCAGGCGGTAAACAGCAGCTAGGTTAATGCCACGATTAAAGAAAGCTTTTTCTGCAGGCCAGGCGCCTCCAGGTGCGTCGCTGCCCCCCCCCCCATGGGCTTTACACTGCCGTGCGTTATGCAGAAGTTAGGCCGTCGTTGGACAGAAGTTCTGGACTCATTATGAATACTTTGTGTATTTTTCCAGTTTTGGGTGTATATATAAAGTTCAGCGTTTGCCAGCTTTTTAGGCAGGGGCGTGCATACATAGACACTAGGTGGTGCTAAAGCACTAGGAAGTTTGCCCTTTATCAACGAAAATGCCCCTTTGAAACTCGTTTTTTTTATTTTTTTTAATTATTATTAATATTATAAAGATTTTACTGAGGTCGGTTTTAAAAAAAGATCTCTTGAAAAACTGAGCCATTAAAAACGACTGAAACAATGCCCCTAAATGAGCCACCTCCTTGCACACACGACCAGCCTCTCTCTCTCTTCCTTTGTCACGTGAGCTCGGGCGGTCGCCCGCAGATGCGCACCCAGATGCGCAGCATCATAGCAGTTC
This sequence comes from Cyprinodon tularosa, assembly GCF_016077235.1. Lineage (NCBI taxonomy): Eukaryota > Metazoa > Chordata > Actinopteri > Cyprinodontiformes > Cyprinodontidae > Cyprinodon > Cyprinodon tularosa. The sequence continues at coordinate 44,710 of NW_024038312.1, forward strand.
AGTAAGCGTCTTCAGATAGCAGGAACGGTCGCTTTTTTATAATTAAGTGTTCCACGTGCGCTAAAAAGTGCCCTCCTCCTGAGCACCCGCCCCCAAAAATGTCTGTGCACGCCTCTGGTTTTAGGAGACTCTGGGACGTCAGGCAGACGCTGGATAAATCAACAAGGTGTGACAGGGACTTAAGGGAATGTCTGACAAAACGTTGAGCATTATCATATCATTCCATTGCAACTGAAGAGCAAAAACATTTTGAACACAAGCTTTAAAAAAAAGTCCTGTGGACTCCTTTCAAACCAGAAGGTCGTGTCAACAGTAGAAAAACTGAAATTCTCTGGAAAAAGTTTATTTGAAGGGATGATTGCAAAACTGAGCACATTTGAAAATATATAAATTCTACAAGAAAGAAGCAGAGAAGATGTTTTATAAATAAAAAAGAAGAATTGAGATTTTGCAAAATGTTTTATTCCATAGAAAGTCTGAGAGTAACTTAGTGGTTTTATTAAAGTTAGTTTCAAACTATTTTATGGGAAATTCATATTTCATATTTTAGTTTTTAAAATTTTAAATGGTTATTTTTTTTCTTCAAATTTCTGTTTTTCAAAGTGCGTCTTATTTATCAGATTCACTTCAAGCCCAATATAATCACTCATTAGCCGGTGGTGTCTAAAGTTCACACATTTGTTACTTCAGTAGAAGTATAGATACTGCAGTTTAAAATGCGACCAGAGACTCAATCAGGAAACATTTTCAGCTTGGAAATGGAAATTAATGAAATGTTATCAAGAAGAAATGAAGAAGGAGATGGTGGTCACCTTTTCAGTCTTCTTAGTTTCTTTTTTATTGCTCTGTTTCACTTTTTCCTATCAGTCTCTTTGATTCTGTTGCTTTAGTTCTTCTAATTTTCCTGTTCTAATCCCCCCCCCCTCTCAGTGTTAAATTTAATTAATTTGCATGTTTTATGTTGTTCAACAAATAGACAAACTAAATACTTCCACAGATTGTAATTTATTAATACTTCATATTTACAGCTCCATCATAGTCTTTCTGCAGCATTAAGCCTATTTGGCGTCACTATGTGTGAGACTCAAACCAGTGAGGGGCAGACTACTGGTGACCAAAAGCTAGAGGCAGAGATAGCGCCGGTATATCTGATGCACTTTGACCTTGACATTTTTCTTTCATTTTTAAATGCTGCCATTATAACTGATGTTATGAGCAACATTTTGCGTAAATCCTGACAATTTTTTTGTTGTTATAAATTGCAACGCTTTATGTTCAACTTGTTTTTAATTCAGTAACAATAACTAAAAGGACAACAAGTAACTCACCTTTAGATGAATAAAATCCAGAGAGAATAACACAGTCACCCTTATGGTCCGTTAGCGGCGGTTATTAGGCCCATTTATTCTACTCAGCTCTCCACATCACTGCTATGTTGCCTTTCTTAAATAAAACATCCTCATTCTCCCTCTGCATTGGTAGGACTTTCAGTTTTTAACCATCAAACATAAATACATAAAAAAAAGAAATACTCTTAGCTTAATGGTTAAATCCACCATGAAGGTTGCAGCTTATTAGGATGCATCAGTTTTACTGAGCTGACCCAGTAAACTGACAGCTGTACATTTGTCCTCATTTAAGCAATTCAGAAAGTCATTCCTTAAGATAATAATCCATTAGCTAAACATTCTGAAAATTAATTAGTTATGCAATAATAACAAAATTAGGAGCTAATGAAGTCTGATATAAAATAATTAACATTTCAGATGGTTGTGATCTTCGGCTCAGAACACTGCAGCAAAAGCAGGCGTTTGAACAGTCCAGTGGAAGTAAAGCTTCATCAATGGGCATCGGCTAATAGAGCGGCTGCAGATTGATCTGGATCTGATTTAATGCCTTCCTCTTTTAATGCCATGCAGATTCCATCACTGTCCATTTCCCTTGTTGTTACCATTCATGCTAACCTCTCCTGCTGCCACATTAGATGCTGAGCATTTTTCTTTAAATGTGAGACACTTACTGTAGCTGAGCTGGAAAAGTGATGGAGATAAAACTAGTGAAGGGTCAGCTAAAGCAAAGTGTTTTAAATCAGCAAAGCCAACAACCCTTAAAGTAATGAAGGACAAACTGTTCATGCTGGACAGAGACACTCGGGATTCCTATTGGTCCATTATTGCAAACAGAGATACTTAATTAAAAATGTTTTTTAACATTAATTATTCAGGTATGGAGTGATTTTTGTTCCATTACTGTTGCAAGCAAAGGAAATGTTTTGTAAAGGAAAAATAGAAAAAAAAGGAGTTAATTTAGCAATTTAATATATTTTTTAATTTTGTTTCTACGGTACATGTTCATTTTCTTTTTTTTTTATTTCTTATTTTAGTAGATTGAGTTTTATGAATTGGATCCGTTTTAAATTGTGTTTTCCACATAGTTTCCTCAGCATCTCTGGGGGCGGGCTTTACTGAGGAGCAAAGACACATTTCTATTGGTCTGCATGGACATTAACAGTAACATTCTATTGGTCGATGTGAAGAGAATGGGATCTGTTAAACACCGTTCATTTCAGTTTGCCGATTCTTGTGCTCAGCTCTATTCATTTTTTGAACCAAAGCATTTTAATAAGGACTGAGGACTTTAGGCGTTTATTTTTAACATAATAACAAATGATTTGGGACACTTTGCAGCTGTGAAAAAAGCCCAAATCATTACTCAGCCACCATCATCAGTGACAGTCGGCATGAGGCGTTTCTGCTAATGTGCCTCGCAGACACTGAGCTGAGTCTCATGCGACGCATTTCAGTCGTGCACTCGGTTCCCGACCGCCATCTTTGAAGGTATGTGATAAAGCCGTGTTTCCCAAACGTTTCTTCTTTTTCTTGTTTGGTTAACGAGAAAGTCTCTTAACAGATGAAGAGAAGTTGCTACAGAATATAACAATAAAATAAATTACAATCTCATTTAAATTTCTAAAACTACACCAATTGATAGACTTTTAACTACAGCATTTTATTGATCATATACATATTTCTTGAGGGTAATAATAATTGAACTTTATTGATCTAAATATAATAGACGTGTGATTTCCTTTAATTTTAGATAAATTTGCTATTCAAACTATGATGCTATTGAGTAAAAGTTCTAAAATATTAATTTACTTTCCTTCAAATTAGTAGAAGCAGATATTAATTAGGTTAGGATAAAGGAATTAATTTTAAAGCTTTAGTGGAGGATGTTGTTTTTCCGGGTGGATCATCTAAATCAGTGGACCTCCTAACTGTCAATCATTCTGGTGATATGTTAACGTAAAGCCGTCCTACGCGCTCGTCCCCATTTCCACTTACTGACATAGTGGAAAAATCTTTTGGAAAGTTAGCTTTTTATGAGTGATGCAAACAGCAACTTTTAAACAGAGCGTGCACGAGGAGAAAGGGGCTTGTGCATGCTCTCGCACGAGTTTGATAGGTGTTAACTGTCGGGTTGTGCATGTGCATTTTTTTCAAAAATTCGCGAAAATACCTTTAAGTTAATGACGCATAAAAACTGTGCAGCTAATGGAGACGCTATGTATGAAATAGTTATCCTTCCCTGAACTGGGCCTGGTAATGGGAACAGAGGTGACTGGTATGGGAGCGGCAGCACACTTATCAATAGACAATTTGGATCCTTTCCCAGATAATAACCAGTGTGGTTCCATATTGCTGGATAATTCATCAACGTGTTTTTCCCTTAAGGTGCGTTCAGACCAAATGTGAACTCCAGACCACAGAGATCCACATAAATGTCATATGAAAGGCGGCTCAAAGGCACAGAAAGGCAAAGGCAATAGCGAGGTGAAGGGCGTTCTCTTTGGTGCTCACAGCGAAGCAAGATCAAATGTAAAGATCGCAAGGCAAAATTTGCACAAGTTTGAAAAATATGAAGCTTTGTTTTATTTTGAATTCCAAAAACCAATCAGGGACTGGATGTGGCTGCAATGTGGGGTGAAACAGAAACAAGCTTTTTTTTTTTTTTTTATTAAAATGGAAAATAGAGAATCTAGTCCGATCCATCTCTGTCCTGCTACGATCTCCCGCTGGTGTACAGATGTAGCCTCAGCCTGCCGCTGCTGGGTTTCTTGCTCAGATTTACGGCAGCTTTTGTCTAAACTTCACAACACCGTCTTAACTGAACCACAATGACATGGTGGAGGTTTTCTCTCTCTGTGTTCCAACATGCAGGAACTCAGAAGCAGCAGCTGCAGCCCATGTGTGCAGTCAGTGAGCAGAGCGAATCTCCTGTTTCCACACATGCTCAAAGCTTTCACTGATAAAATGATTGTTTGCAAGTGATGCCATCAATGCTTGCCAACTTTGCACAGTCTTATGCTCCCTTTTATTCCAGTTTAAAACAGGAAAAACATTTAACCTATAAGCAATAGGGGTGGAACGGTTCACAAAATCCACGGTTCGGTTCGATTCACGGTTTCGTGGTCACAGTTTTCGGTTTGGTTCGATTCGGTATATGTTGATTGTTAGACCGAAATCCCATAAAAATTTATGAAATTAATGAAAAAATCCCACAAAAAATAATGGATTGTAATTATCTTAAATGATCCACGGAAACCCTGGATCATTTCCGTATGTTTTGCTGCTTTGAATTTAATCATCTGGCGCATGCCCTCTACGATCTTCAAGGAACTCAGAGCGGAGCGGACGGGAGCCACAGTGGAGGCTGTAGGCTTTGCTTTGAGCAGCCGGTCTGGAGCGCAGCGGGGCGGAGCGCTGACGGAGTATGAGGGATTTCGGGGTTAGCATGACATGTTGGTCATGTTGCTGTTAGCGTAAACAAAACGTGTTGCACAATGCTTGCACACTGTTGCACTTTTATCCCCAGCTTTCTTCCCGCCGTCATCGTAGGTCACTCTAAATGCAAAGTGGTCCCATACAGCAGACCTATAAAGTGCTGCTGGCGCGTCTTCCAACTCCTGTTCTTTCCCACTCGCCATACCCACACAATTCTCTATAACAACTGATTTTTTTCTGCTACACCCGGCTACGCTGCTTCGCTTCTTCTTCTTCTTGTTTACTACTGGTGGTTGGCTTTGGTCGCAGTACCGCCACCTTCTGCTCTGGAGTGTAAACGCTTCGCCTATGAGAAAAAGGAGCAGCGCATGAACCGAACGAAACACACGCGAACCGAACCGAGACAGTCGAACCGAACGGTTCGGACGGTTTTCATAAACCGTTCCATCCCTAATAAGCAATAAAGTCTGGTAAGAAAGTCTGGGGAAAAAAACAATCCTATCACATCCAACATATCATTACTGATCAATTTCCTGTTCAGATCTCTTTTTCATTCTTCCAGCTCCAGTTGAAGCATTAACACCCACTAGACCTGCACACTTTTCACAATCTACTCTAATTTGATTATGCTCACCTTCACATCTTCATTCCTGACCTTATCTGATGTCAAAAGGACTTTAATCAAGTTTGCTCTGCTAAATGTTAAATGGTCCCTCTATGGTACACCTTATGTTAATGATTAGATTTCTCTTTTCCTCATAATTTAGACTCTTTTAGACCAAAACCCAGAGCGAAAGAAAATGTAGTCCAACTTCCAGTTTGAATTTAAGTAATTTTACCCCCCCCCCCCCCCCCCCCCCCCCCCAGGCTGAGTGGCAGTGATGCTCGCTCTTACTGACCCAATTACTGGCTTCTGAGATCAGAAATAATTAAGTAAAAAGTTCACATGATAGGTTTGAGAGAATTTAAACTTCATTCAATATTTCTAATGCTCCATAGAAAAAGTAAAAGGATTCTATTAGTTTGTTCAATACGTCCAAAGCACAGCTTAATTCCATAAAAAGAAGCTATACTATAATGTCATCGTCTCCCTGACCTAAAACACACGTTACCTTTACTTGCATCTTATAACAAAGACACACCTGAAGCTAAAGTTGCCTAAATGCATCTGCAAAGGCTTCCTTTTAGGTTGTCGGTGGAATATTTGACCTCACACAGAATATGCAAGGTCAGACACTGATTTTGGACAAGAAGACCAGGCCTTCAGCCTTTTTAAGTTTATAGTCAGGACTCCCTTAAAGACCAGGCACACCAATCTCCCTCATCCAGGTCCAGGTCCAGGAACAAGCTCATGTCCTGCCCACAGTCAGCTGTCCTCCACTGCCATCAACTCTCCAGCTTCTATGAATGTATTCTCTATACGCTATACATCCCTAAAATGCCCCTGAAGAGTTATAAGGTATATAAAATGGCAACATTAAGGTTCGTTCTACTGAAAATAAGGCACAGCCCTTTTTTCAACTATCAACCTTTGTACCAAAATATTCTTCTGTCATGATTTGTGGAGATTAAGATCTAAGGAGAAGCATCATCTCCTGGTCAGACCCTGTGATTCAGTGAAAGGGTGGAGTCAGAGTAAAAAAAAAAAGCACCACCAGGAGAAGGAGGGAGTCACTCGAGTGGCTGGAAGTGGGCCGCCATTCGTCTGCCGTTTGACTGGGAAGGGGCCATTTTGAATGTTGGCCACTGTAGGTAATTGTGATTCGGCTCCCTGGAGAGAAGGTCCTTAATGCTCCAAGTTGGAAGAACTCCACAGCCCTCCATCTGCACCTGCTCAGGTCGCTCTGATATGAGGTCAGGATGCAGCTGCCTGGCTACTGAAACTTTCCATGTGCTGTTCTTCAGCTAATCTACAAACCAAATGAAGTGTGGAGGTCAGCAGCTATTGACTCTGCAGACAGACGCTGACCTCTGCAGACTGTCCGTGTCAAATCACTCAGCTCCTGCTGCTTCTATTGGCTCCTCACTCTTATAATTAGAACTAACAGTTCACCACAGAATGCTTAGTGAAAAAACACTGTTAATAAAAACAACAACTGTACAGCTGGAATCTTATCACACTACTACAGTTAAATTCACCGTCTGCATCTGCCAGGGAGATAAACTTTATTAAATAATTTTGGCCTCATAGTTTTCATCCATCCTCTTAAACTGTATCAGTTAGATGCTTTTCCATCTTTTATTTTGCAGTTAAACTCGTCTAAGATTAAAATTCAACAATCAGAAGCCAAATCTTTACAAAAAAACACCTTCTGTCCCCTAACATACAGTAGTAGCTATTCAAAATTAGCCACTTTCCTTGATAGGCCCTTGGCTGGTCCTTGGTTGGTCCTTGGCTGGTCCTTGGATGGTCCTTGGATGGTCCTTGGATGGTCCTTGGCTGGTCCTTGGATGGTCCTTGGATGATCCTTGGTTGGTCCTTGGTTGGTCCTTGGATGGTCCTTGGCTGGTCCTTGGTTGGTCCTTGGTTGGTCCTTGGATGGTCCTTGGATGGTCCTTGGATGGTCCTTGGCTGGTCCTTGGTTGGTCCTTGGCTGGTCCTTGGATGGTCCTTGGCTGGTCCTTGGATGGTCCTTGGATGGTCCTTGGCTGGTCCTTGGTAGGTCCTTGGTTGGTCCTTGGATGGTCCTTGGCTGGTCCTTGGCTGGTCCTTGGATGGTCCTTGGATGGTCCTTGGCTGGTCCTTGGTTGGTCCTTGGATGGTCCTTGGATGGTCCTTGGCTGGTCCTTGGTTGGTCCTTGGCTGGTCCTTGGCTGGTCCTTGGCTGGTCCTTGGATGGTCCTTGGCTGGTCCTTGGCTGGTCCTTGGATGGTCCTTGGTTGGTCCTCAGCTGGTCCTTGGCTGGTCCTTGGCTGGTCCTTGGATGGTCCTTGGTTGGTCCTTGGCTGGTCCTTGGATGCTCCTTGGCTGGTCCTTGGTTGGTCCTTGGATGGTCCTTGGATGGTCCTTGGATGGTCCTTGGTTGGTCCTTGGATGGTCCTTGGCTGGTCCTTGGATGGTCCTTGGATGGTCCTTGGATGGTCCTTGGATGGTCCTTGGTTG